>NC_133324.1:872355878-872568398 GCF_042186555.1 Aquarana catesbeiana
TATTTTATTTCAGTTGTGTACATAATGGGGGAGATTTACTAAAACTGGTGCACACAGAGACTGGTGCAGCTGTACATAGTAACCAATCAGCTTCTAACTTCAGCCTGTTCAATTAAGCTCTGACGATAAAACCTGGAAGCTGATTGGTTACTATGCACAACTGCACCAGATTCTGTGCACACCAGTTTTAGTAAATCTCCCCCAATGAGACAAATATTTACAAAATGACTATACATTCCCTTTAAATATAGGTTATCATTGACAAATGATGATTAATCTCTACTAGGTGATCATTGCATTCTTTGTTTATTTAGATTTTACACAGCATCCCAACCTTTCTGGAATGGGGGTTGCAGTTTTTTCAACCTTACAAACACAAGTCCATCTAGTTTATCCAATAGAAAAAAAACTAATAGAAAAAACAATAAAGCATGGTCTATTTGCTCCAGTTGGAGAAAACACTCCTATTACCCTACTATAGTTAATAATATTCCTTTATTACCTATAAATGTTAGTATCCAGTTATAGTTTGTGCATTTAGGAATGCATTCAACTTTTTAAAAACTGGCCAGAACTAGTTTCTGAGGGAGGTTATTCCACATGTTCACAGCTCTTACTGTGAAGAAACCTTTCTATATGAGGAAATTAAATCTCTTTTCTTCCAGATGTAAAGTGTGCCCCCTTTGTCCTTTGTAAAGACTTGAAGGTGAATAACTCAACACCAAGTTCACTTTATGGACCATTTACTTGTTTACATGGTGATCATATTCCCACTTAATCATCAAGAGAGAATTAATTCAGTTCCTCTAATCTTCCATCATAGCTGAGCTCCACCATGTCTCTTATCAGTTTGATTGCTCTTCTCTGCACTTTCGCCACTTCCCCAATATTCTTTTTTTAACTGGTATCCAAAACTGAACTGTATATTCCAGATGAGGTCTTATTAATGATTTATACAGGGCAATAACGATATCTCTCTCTGGAGCCCATACCTCTTGTCAGGATGCGCATGCTAGCAAACAAGATAACTCCTCTGGATGAACTTCTGGGCATAAACTAAAACATATTCTCTTTCATGCTAGTAAGATTTAAGCACTGGCTAATAAATATGCACATGCACGAACTCACGCGCGCACATGAGCAGTCGCATTTGTGTGCACCTGTCACAGATGATGGTGCCAAAATAGACTATTTAAACTCAGCTCAGGATCAGTGCTAATTTGTCATTAGCCTCTTGTGTATCTGTGATCCTGTGAACCTGTATCCTGCTTCCAGTTGCTGACCTGGCTTGTCTTGACCATTCTCTGAACTCCACCTGCATCAACCTCGGCTTGTCCCCTGACCTATGCTTCTGTCTGCTCCTTTGGCTCTTGCTCCACTGATCGGTTCCAGACTTGTGTATGACCTGGCCCTGCCTGACTTTACTACCCTGCCTGTCGCCAGCACCAGCTGCCTGCCTACTTGCTGAAGCCATCTGACAACTTCTCCTGCCCAGCGAGGACACCTGCCCTGCTGCTAGCAAGACTTCCAGGCACTCGTACCACTCTGCACTCCTGTGCCTCCTGTCTACACTATCAAGGGCCCAGAGTCAGCGGTGTAAGAGAGACCTTCCTCATCATATCAGACTCTGCTACCAGGTTCATGATACCTCTTAATACGTAAGGAATTTTGCTCGCTTTAAAAACTGTAGCATGGCATTGCATGCTGTTAAGTTTATGATCTACCAGAACACCCAAATCCTTGCGACCCAAAGCATCAAGGTAAGGGCCAGAAAAGTCAAATTGGAAAAAGAGAGGTCTACAATGGCAGCCCAAAATTTCTCTTTAAATATTTAAAATATTTAAAAATATATAAAAATATAAAACATAGTCTTTAATGAATAGTGTTGAACTAAGGCCCCTTTCAGATGTAGCAGAATTCGTCCAAGCGTCACAGGCCGTCTGTCCGTTTCCATCCAATTGTCGTCTGATCCGGATTGGATCAGAATGGATGCAGGCAGGTGACATCGGCCACCCCATAGAGAACAATGAGTGGTCCGATCGGGTCTGCCTGAAAAACGGACAGGTGGACCAGATCGTTCGGCTAGTGTAAAAGGGGCAATACAGTAAATACCAGGGCAGTAGACACAAAGTAGTAGGAAAGGTAAGACCAGGCCAAGGATTCTGGCTACCATCTAGAATTCATGTCTTTCCTCATTGCATGGATGAATGGATTACTTCGCACGTGTTGTATTGCATGAGGTATTTATGTGCTTGACAGATCTTAGCAATAGTTGGAAGGCATCATAGAGTTTTAGTTTACATTTTGAATTGAGCCCAAAAACATTTAGCTACGCCTCTGGTAAATACATTCCAGTTATACAAGTTATTGCCTAATGTGTTTTCCGTTTTTATCAGGAAGAGAAAGTTACAAAGTTCATGAATCAGATTCAGATACACCTGTCACATTGTCTGCAGGGCATCCATGTGCACAGTGAACAAGCCAATGCTTGCTTATAAAGCTCTATTACATTAAGGTACAGAGGTACGTGGGAAAGTGTGGAAATCTAGCGGCAGGTTTCACTCATAAACTATGTGAGAAAAGAGTTGGATGTGTGATTAGTGAATGAGTCTTCAATTTATCATACACAGCCAATTTTACACCACACCCTATATAATGTATTTATTATATCCTGTAACATATCACACATTTCATAGAAAGCACAATTACTTGATCTCTGATGTTTCGTTACATATCAGAGATAGAAAAGAGAACACATTTAGGTTCTATAATTCATGGGCATTCATGTATAAAAAAAAAAAAACAAAACAAAAGAAAGCAGACTATAAAAATGAAATACTCATATCAAGGATTGGATAATACAGTTTATTCTGGAGTGGTGATATTAGACTGGGTTACCTGCTTGGCTTTCCAGAAATGGGGCTTCTTAGTTTACAATTATGTTGTGCAGACTTACGGCTATATTAAAATATTGCTCTTTTTGTCATTAGTGTATAATTGCCACTAAACACAGAAAGCAACTACTCTTTTTTATTTAGAGGGAGTGTTTACTGTAGTTTTGTTTATTTTATTTAGTGCTGTATTTGTGTTCTTATTATTATGTGCATTTGATTATTTGTGTTTTGTCAGTTTATATATTTTAATTTAACTTTTTTCTCTGTTTCAAAAAAAAACAAAAAACTGATTGACTAAAATGCTTTTCTGTAAATACTCCCAAGGGTAGAATGTATTTTCTACTTTTCTCCTTGTATGATCAAGCAAACTGTCCCACCACAGATGTCAACTACAAATTCCATTGAATTTATGGAAAATGTGTAAAAAAATAAAGAAATGTGGTCAGTTGTTATAGACAACAATTAAATATGTGAATCAAAGTTAATCATTGGAACCCTTTAGCAGTGCAGTGTCAAATCTGTCCCAAACGCTGTCACTTTTGCTAGATAACTTGGTATGCATGTACATGTAGAGAAAACATTATCAATAATGGCTTCAGAAAACTATAAAAACAATTATTTAATTAATATTTTATCTACAGGTATTAGCTGCATAGAATTATCAGAATCAGGGCTGGATTCACCATGCTAGATATGTGCCTATAGGCACAATTTTAGGAGTGCTTGCTTAAAATTGTACCAATATTATTATGCTACATTTGTTTTAGTTCCTTAATGCACAGATTAAAGACTTTCCTATTGCTCTGCACATCTGGCAAGTGAAAAAAAATGTATTTAAAAAAAAAAATTACCCCTATTAACCCTTGATTTTAATCCTTAATCTGAATCTACTATTGTTTAGCCCTTTTTAATTTTTTTTTCTATTTATATTCAAGCTTTTTACTTTTTATTTATTCATTTATTTTGCTTTTTTTAAAGATGCATTAAAAATAGCCTTTATTTATTAGTAAATAACTTTGCACTCTGTGTACCAAAGACATAATTTTAGGGGCATTATTGTTGAAATAAATTGCAGAATAAATGTGACCTTCTTATCTACATTAGCACTATTTATTTTAAAAGGAACATTGATCATTTTAGAAAGAAGATTATGGTTTTTTTTTTACATTTTTTTTTTTTTTTTTATAGATTGCATACACAATAAAATAATTTTTGCAAGGTAATGTTGCCAAAAAAAAGCCTGGCTCCCTTCAAAAAACACAACAATATATACAGTATGTATTTCCTTCTTATCTTAGTTTAATGACAAAGTTACTGCCAAATCAATAGATGCATAGCTAAAATGTAAAAATTGCTAACGTCCACAGATGCCACATCTGAACTGGTTAAATCTGTTTTAAAGCGCCAGCCCTCGGTTCTGGCCAGAGCAATTGGTACATTGAAATGGTAAGTTTTTTCCTGCAAATTGTATAACAGTGATTATAAAAAAAAAAAAAATTAAGCAGCACAAAGGGGCACTAGATTTTCTGTGCCCACAGGCTTCCAATATGTAAATCTGGCCCTGATCAAAATAGTGTTTTTTACAACAGATGTCCTTTGAAGTGATTGTAAAGGCAAAGTTTTTTGGGGGCTAAAATAAAAAAAAGAGGTTATTCTTATCTGCTCTATGCAATGATATTGCACTCCTCCTCTTCTGGAGTCTGGAGTTCACTGCCAGCGCTGTCTGCTCCTCTGGGTGCCCCCCCTGGGTGCCCCCCCCCCCCAGCAAACGCAGTGCAAAAAATAAACACAGAGGTGATCAAATACCACCAAAAGAAAACTCTATTTGTAGGAAAAAAATTACATAAATTTTATTTGCGTACAGTGTTACAAGACCACGCAATTGCCAACCAAAAACACACTAGGGCTTATTTTCTGGGTAGGGCTTGCCATGCAATGTGCTGTCTACTCGCCCCTCACTAATAATCGTAATCCTCACCATTACAGGATTATATAATGTAAAAGGTGTGTGTTGCTGTAATATAATTGTGCAAATACCTTCTTATAGCTCGACACTTCATGGCCCGTCCTGAGCTGTCGAAGTGGAGAGCAGTGGAGATCAGCTGAGTGCTTGCAGAGGGAGGGGGACTGAGATCTCCCACCGACACCCGGGAGAAGAAGAGAGCAAAGGCGATCAGAGGAGATCAGCTGAGCGCCTGCAGAGGGAGGGGGCTGAGATCCCCCCCGCTGACACCCAGGAGAAGAGGAAAGCAGAGGAGATCAGCCGAGCGCCTGCAGAGGGAGGGGGGCTGAGATCCCCGCTGACACCCGGGAGAAGAGGAGGGCAGTGGAGATCAGCTGAGCACCTGCAGAGGGATGGGGGCTGAGATCTCCCGCTGACACCCAGGAGAAAAGGAGAGCAGAGGAGATTAGCTGAGCGCCTGCAGAGGGAGGGGGGCTGAGATCTCCCGCTGACACCCAGAAGAAGAAGAGGAGAGCAGCGGAGATCAGCTGAGCGCCTGCAGAGGGAATTCCATGGCCCGCCCCCAGCTGTCTTCCCCACTCTGAGTGCTACACTACAGGGAGGGGGGCTGACAGCCAGGAGAAGAGATCAGCTGAGCGTCAAGCGGTGAAGTACCAAAGTTATTTGATACAATTATATTACACAAACACACACCTTTTACATTATATACTACTGGAGGAGAGTGGATTCTAGCATTTACAACCACTTTAAACTAGGGCTTATTTTCGGGGTAGGGCTTATGTTAAATTATAGAAATATTTTCGTGGAAACACGGTAGCAAAAAAATGGCCTGGTTATGAAGGGGGGTAAATCTTCCAGAGGTCAAGTGATTAATACGCTTTAACTTTAACCACTAGCCAACCAGCTGCCGCAGTTATATCGCTCCTCTAAGACGTCACAGCGGGCGCGCGTGTCCCCTGGGGCCGATGCACGTGCCCGGTGGGCTCGATGACTGACAGGCACCCGCGATCACTCATGACAGAGTGAGAATCGGGATCTGTGTGTGTAAACAAACAAATCCCGGTTCTCTCAGGGGAGAGGAGACAGATCATGTGTTCATACTAAGTATGAACACCGATCTCTCGCCTCCCCTAGTCAGTCCCATCCCCCCTACAGTTAGAACACACCTAAGGAACACAGTTACCCCTTGATCGCCCCCTAGTGTTAACCCCTTCCCTGCCAGTGACATTTATACAGTAAACAATGGCTATTTTTAGCTCTGATGTCAATGGTCCCAATGTCAATGGTCCCAAAATAGTGTCCAATCTGTCTGCCACAATGTCGCAGTCCTGATAAAATACACAGATAGCCGCCATTACTAGTAAAAAAAAAATAATAGTAAAAATGACATAAATCTATCCCCTATTTTGTAGACGCTATAACTTTTCCGCTAACCAATCAATATACGCTTATTGCGATTTTTTTTTTGCCAAAAATATGTAGAAGAATACATATTGGCCTAAACTGAGGAAAAAATTGGGATATTTATTACAAAATATTGTGTTTTTTTTCAAAATTGTCACTCTTTTTTTTATTTATAGCGCAAATAAAAAACCACAGGAGGTGATCAAATACCACCAAAAGAAAGCTCTATTTGTGAGGAAAAAAGGAAATAAATTTTTTTTGGGTACAATGTCGCACAACCGCACAATTGTCAGTTAAAGCGACGTAGTGTCGTAGCGCAAAAAATGGCCTGGTCAGGAAGGGGTCAAATCCTTCAGGGGCTGAAGTGGTTAATCATGTGCAAAAGTTGTTCTCACCTACAATGCTAAATTGTTGTCATGGGTGGCTTTAAGAGGGTTAAACTTTCTTCCAATATCTTTACGTAAAAATCAACTTAAACATTTTTTTTTTCTCCAGTCATTTCCTAAATCTGACAATGACAGTAGACAATGCAGCCACATGTTTTGCTAGGAAAGTGTTTTATGACGCCCTGACCATTTCCCCTAAAGGAATATTGGGTTGTGGACAATCCTTATTTTAAGCCAAGGTGTCATTTGGTCTCTCTCTTTGGACTATATTCGGAAAAGTCAAACAAGCTGAAGAATCCAGTACAATTGTGTGCTGTAAATTCCATCTTCACAGCGGTTTCCATAGGAAGTCGTAACTGCCTGTAACAGCTCTCTCTTCTGGAAATCTTAAATCCAATGGCTAAAATCGATGAGATTTGTGCTGTGTTTACAAAACTTGCAGAAGCTGTCGAAATCCATTTATTTTTAATGCTCTATGATTGGAATGTCACATAATTTACAATATCCCTATACTGAGAATGACGTAAAAAAGAAAAGAAGTGTTCTTTATGTATTGTGGTAAGACAAAGTGGTTGAAAGAGATGTATGCTCTTTTTTTTCCTTTTTCTATTTTAAGAATCATACTTACCTAGGTGGATACTGCATCTGTCCCCCGCCGGCTCTAATACTGAGAACCGATCAATCAAACACTGCCGATCGCTCAGTTCTCAGAGCTCCCTGAGCAGAGAGCTGGTGACTGTCAGTCACCGCTCTCTGCTCTGCCCCCACAAAGCTGCCAGCTCAGGCTCTCAGCAGCTCGCAGAGAGGCCGAGCTGGTTGCCGGTCCAGGCATGTGGGCGGATCCCGACTCCATTGTCACAATCTTGCTTGGACTGGCTGTGACGTCAGCCGACAGCAGGCTTCACTCGAACTGCACTTCTGTGATCCACAGGAGAAGTACAGCCAAAGGAGCATTGGCTGTACTTCTCCTTTAATGACTTTCATGCTGAACAGTACAATCTGCACCAGTCACAGACAACAGTCCCCTAGAATAGGGCCTCATGCACACAGGGCATTTAAAAAACACCAGCACTTGTTAATTCCTTAGGGGGTAGTAGTGGTGAATCCCCATTAGCATCTAAAATTTTTCTTGATATGTTCAAATTGAGAGTTATGGCCCATACACACGATCCGAAAATCGGACGAAAAATACCGCTTTTGAAGCGATCGTATGATAATCGGATCGTTAGTACACAGCTTTCGAGAGCCGATCATGACAGTTGATCTGATATTATCCGATCGGACAAACAAACATGAAAAATTCTCATACGATACCAGTTTGTACAATTTTCATTTAATCAGTACACTACAACACATGACATCACTTCCGATTTTATATTCTGTCATACGAGAATTTGTCACTTAACCTCGTAGTAACCTAGTAACCTCTCCATTTTCGATATGCAACTAGCATGCAAAAAAAAAAAAATGGACGATCTGTCGTACGATTTTCGGATCGTGTGTACAGGCCATAAGGGGGCAATTCGGTAGGAGAATTTCTCCTATGCCAGTATATTGGGTGTGCTATAAATATTCTATATTGTGGGAAGTGGCTAGAGCCCAATGCCAAAGTGCAGGTGGACAAGTGAATGTGAAAAGAAGAAGTGTGTGAAGAGAGAAAAAAAGATCAAAGATGAAAAAGAAAAAAGGAGAAAAAAAAAGGGGGGGAGAAAGAATGAACAAGAAAAAGAAAAAAGGAAAAAAGAAAAAGGAAGAGAAAGAAAAAGAGAAAGAAAAAGAAAGAGAAAAGAAAAAAAGAAGAAGAAAAAGAGAGAGAAAAAGAAAAAAGAAGAAAAGATTATTCATGGATATTTTTTTTTTTGGTGTCTTCTAGTAAGATATGGTGTTTGCTAGTGTTGTGCTAGTAAGCGCCATTTTCCTGACATATTCCATGGCAGTCTACGTGTGGGTTAACCCCGCCTCATCTCCAATGCTATAGGACCCCATTCCCATTAATTTGAGCTCACAGCCAGAGACTGCATTCCTTTTTTGTCCTCCTCTTGGATCAACACAGCGTATGCACTTACTAGTGGACAACCAGACCGGATGAATACGCCCTGAGCAGGGCCAAAGTTGGGCATGTTGATTGAGCGGTGCGGGTGCAGGCTCCATATAGTGTAAAATCATTGACTTTATTAGATAAGTAAAAGGTTAAACTCACATGTTAGTAGACAATAGTAGGCATGTAGTGTAGTCTGGAGCGCCGTCCGGAAGCTCACAGACAGCCCGTCCTACTGGAAACAACAGCAGCAATGGGAGGTGACGAGAACACGTCGCTCTGCCCTACGCAGTGTTTCGTGATAGAGTCACATCATGCCCAGGAAGGACGTCCCACATGGTGCAACCGCCTGGTGAAGCAGAAGATGGTACAATTGCAGTAAATACCCATGGCAGTAGTTTTTGTTTTATTTGTATTGTCCTGCAATTCTCTCTCTCCCTGGTTCTAGAGTTTTTTGGCCTCTCATGGACACCACAGCTATTCCGGCCTCTGTATGCCTTTGCGCATGCGCAAGGCCGTGGGTGAAACCGAGGCCTGGTTTGCGCATGCGCGGTGCGTCGGTCGAGCCAACGGCCGCGCAGGCGCCCGACGGTTGGTTCCTTCGGCACAGGGGGCGCGGCGGCGACATCACCAGGGCGGGAATTTTGAAAGGAAGCTGTCAGCCCTTCTGCTGTGGGACACCTGCAGTAACTTTCCCAGGCCCTGCACGTCCTGTATCAGGTGAGTCCACCCATACCCATGCCTCACGTGGGTGGGGCTGCTCTTAAAGGGGAAATAACCCTTTTTCATCCTCTTCCCTCATCCCCCCATCCTGCTCTGTCCTAGGCTGTTGCTTACTGCAGGGTGTGAAATTGCCTTGTTATCCCTCTGGGTGCCATGGACAGGTCACCGCCTCCTGTAGCCAGCCATCACGTACAGGGCATATGTGTAGGCGAGGAGAAGGGGCCAGGAAGGCCCGTGGGCTTGCCTAGGGACATGACTACTAACGGCATGTCTCTCCTTTTTTATTCCTTTTTTTTGTGTCTGTCAGCCCTTCAGGTTCAGAATCACCAGTTTGTGGCTTGGAATCATAAAGACCTTGCCAGGAGGCAACGTTAGAACTCTTCCTCCAGGTCCAGACGCCATGACTCCCTGTCTAGGACCCAGCATCAGAGGAGATGTTCCCATTCCTCCTCCAAACACCGCACCCACCGCCATGACAGCCGCTCTGATCGCAGAGCCTGTGGGGATGTGGGACACGTGTCCCAGAGGGCAATTCATTATATGACCATGCTATGCCCAGGCGGTCGGGGTAAAAGAGACACAAAACCAACAGATGGAGTCTCTAGTTAAGCGTGTGCTGCAGCAATCCCTGAGGGAGTGGGGTACGACCCACATGCGGAGCCAGTCCACCATTCTATCAGGCTCCCTGGCTGACAAGGCCCAAGAGGATCCAGGCCTATTCCAGCCTTATGATCATCTCCCGGGTCTTCAGACAGCGACTCTCTGTCTAGGACCCATCAACAGAGGAGATGTTCCCATTCCTCCTCCAGACACCGCACCCACCACCATGACAGCCGCTCTGATCGCAGAGCCTGCTGGGGATGTGGGACACGAGTCCCAGAGGGCAAGTCCTTGTGCGACTCATGCTATGCCCAGGCAGTCGAGGGAAAAAGAGATTGAAAGCCAACACATGTTGTCGCTAACTAAGCGTTTGGTGCAGCAATCTCTGAAGGGGTGGGGTACAACCTGCACGCAGAACCAGTCCACCAATCTATCTGGCTCCCTGGATGATGAAGCCCAGGAGGATCCAGGCCCATTCCAGCCTTTTGATGCATCTCCTCACAGTGAGGTCGAGGGAGACTAATTTGTCGGAGGCTTTGTCTTCGCCCTTGTTTCACCACTGATTAAAGCGGTTAAAGAGGCCCTTAAGTGGGAAGATCCTTCCACTCCCCCGGCTAAGCAAAGGAAGTTCTTTAGGCACCTGGGGAAGGAACGCTCCAGTTTCCCGCTTCTTTCAGAATCGAAAGATATCATTGATGAGCAATGGAGTAAAGTAAATAAGAAGACCTCTATGTCAAGCGAAATCTCCAGATTACACCCCTTCAAGGCATGGGAAGTGAAACATCTGGAAAACGCTCCCCTGATAGACACAGCATTGATGCGACTGGCAAAATATGTTACTCTTCCTCTAGAAGACGCTGTATGCTTCAAGGATTCGCTCAAGACGGTCAAGGCTAAGCGGGCCCTATGGTTACGCCCTTGGCTCGCTGATCCAGCATCTAAAAAAGCCTGGTGTAGGATCCCCGTTGAAGGGCCCTCGTTGTTTGGCAACAGGCTGTATAGCGCTATAGCCGAGCCACAGGTGGGAAGTCGGGCTTCTTGCCCCAGGATAGGCGTCTGCTCTGCCAGAAGAGGCCCCAGCAGAGAAGACGCAGTACTGAGCATTCAAGGGAAGCACGCTCTTACAGGCCCCGCCAGCACTTCAGAGGAAATTGGAGCAGAAGTCAGACATCCTTCTGAAAGCCCACTAAGAGCCAGGCGCCCAGCGGATGTGAGTCGCCTAAGTCGTTTTGAGTTTGGGTGGGGGCTTCTCTTCCGGCATGTCTGGGTGGCCTCAATCTCGGACTACTGGACCATCCAGTCCCCACACCCAAGTTTATTTCTACCCTGCTACCACAGTCAGAAGAAAAGAAGCAGGTGTTACTGTCCTATGTGGATTCGCTGACGGTACAGGCAGCCGTGGTGCCTGTCCTGAAGGGCGAAGAATTCCAAGGGGTGTACTCCCCTCTCTTCCTAGTGCTAAAGAAAAATGGTTTATGGCTTCCTGTGATAGACCTAACCTACCTAAACAAGTGTATAAAACACAAAAAATTCAAAATGGAGACTCTGTCTACCATCCAACAAGCCATGCAGCCAGGCGATTGGCTAATCTCAATCGACTTAAAGGATGCCTATTTCCACGTGCCTGTAGCAGAAGAATTCTGCAAATACCTCCGGTTCATGGTTGGGCAAGAACATCTACAGTTCACCTGACTCCCTTTCGGGCTGACAACCTCACCCTGAGTCTTTTCGAAAGTTCTTCTGGTCGTGGTGGCCCTCATCAGAACAAAAGGGATACGCTTGTACCACATCTCGACGACCTCATGCTACTATCCCAAGACAATGGGCAGCTGTTGATCCACAGAAAGCAGGTTATCACCACACTGCTCAAGTTTGTTTGGCTCCTAAACTTAGAGGTCCCCTCAGGCTGGACCTTTTTTCTCAGGGGGTAGTCCTGCACCCTTGCCTGGCGTTACTGAGACTGATGGTCTAGTTCCTGAAAGGAAGAGGCTGGAAGCTCTCGGATGGGCGTCAAGAGCGATTTCCACCCTCATGAGCTCAAGAAAGGCAAGCACAAATAAGGTCTACGGGAGATTACGGGCCAAGTTCATTGAAATCTCATCCTCTACGGGAAGATCTGGGAATCCAAGACATCCTGGAGTTCCTACAATCTGGCCTTCAAATTTCAGCCCTGTTGGCCTTCTCCAGAACATCATGGGCTGTTCAACACTCTAATCCGGCAGTTCTTCCAAGGGGTTCTTCCCCAAAGAAGGCCAAGATTCCCCAAGTGGGATCTTCCCCTTGTTCTCGACTCACTGTCTAGACTCAGTACCGCGAGATCCACCCCGGTTTCCACTAAAGACCTTTCTGCAAAGTCACCTTCCTAGTAGCCATCACTTCGGCCAAAAGGGTCTCTGAGATTGGGTCCTTAGATCATAAGGAACCATTCCTGACTTTCTTTCCGGACCGGGTGGTCCTTATCCCTATGCTTGGCTCAAACCCGAAAAGTTACTTCAGTGTTCCATGAGAACCAAGAATACGTCCTACCTACATTCAGGGCCCCAGGGTCCACTTAAGGTCACTCTCTGTATGTAGGGGAAGTACTGAAGGAATACCTGCAAGTTACTTCCTACTTTAGACTGATTACCTTTTTATCCTACACCCTGGGAATAACAAAGGGAAGCGAGCTTCGACCAGAACGATTGCGGCATGGATAGTTCAGTCAATCCAACAGGCTTATAGGGCTAAGGGCTTGGCTCCTCTAGAGACGGTGACGGCACATTCCACCAGGGGTATGGAGGCTTCCTGGGCAGCAGCCCGGCATGTGGCTCCAGATGTCATCTGCAAAAGCGGCCTCGTGGGCCTCCATTAATACCTTTATGTCACATTATTGCATAGAACCTGCTTCTCTATCATCTGTGAACTTTGGTTTAAGAATCCTGTTGGTTGATGGGGCAAATTAAACTTATTTTTGATCAGCATACCCGCCCCTGTGGTTTGGCTAGTTATTTCCCACATGTAGACTGCCATGGAGTCTGTCAGGAAAATGGAAACATTTCCTAACAAATACTTACCGTAATTTACCTTTTCTAATGGACTCCATGGTAGACGGAGTTCCCACCCATTGCTCAAGAGTTGGCTAGTTACGGAACGCAGTCTCTGGCTGTGAGCTCACATTTATGGCAGTGGGGTCCTATAGCATTGGAGAGCAGGCGGGGTTAACCCACACGTAGACTGCCATGGAGTCCATCAGGAAAGGAAATTTATGGTACGTATTTGATAGGAAATTTTCAGTTTTCCTTCCACATCAAAAGAATGGGCTCTTTTTCAGCCAGTGTCATAAGATTGCGGAGGTCACTACTGGCATGTACCGTACAACATTGAATTTTGGTAAGGTATTCAATATTGTTTTTTTTCAGTGAGCAATTCGTCTCAGTTCACCTGTGACAGCATGTTGGCAGATTACATTGCAATAAATCTACAGTACATAATTGCATTACTAATTAATTGATGTGTTTTATTGTAGCACTGGAATGATCTGCCAATAAGGGAAGGTTGAATGGAGCACAAATCTGCACCTAAACACTGCCAAAGAATATGGCTGCACCTAGTAAATTTCATAATACACTGTAACATTAGCTGGACACTGACTCAGAGAAAACACATCATCTTCTTTTTATAATGACAAGGTTCTCTTTGAGAAAGAACACTTTATGTTAGTTCTCTGTGTAGCAGTGTCAGGCCCGCTGATAAGGCAGTACAGCTGGCCCGCCTGTACTAGGCCCAGGTCCCAGCAGTTCAAAAGGGGGGCCCAGGCACCTGCCGAGCAGGAAGGCAGGCTGATACTGCCCTATTGAGAGAGCCAATCCTTGGTTCTAATATTTGGGCCCCCACCCCCCTGCTGTCCGGGCCCCCCTGTATGCCCCCTCCCCTGCAGCACTGCATGCTTCCCTCCTCTCATGTCAACAGCTGCTGCAGGCACACAGGGGGATCGGTTTCAGGATAAATGGGGGGCCCCATGATTTCTAACAGCAGCTCTGAGCATTGTACAGCATATTCAAGATGGTTAAAGTGGTTCTAGAGTTAAAAGGTTGCATTCTCTACACTAAGGTACAAAATGCCCCATTACCTGTTCTACCCTCCCCCATTTCTAAACACTTACCTGGCTCTTCTCACTGCTCCAGCACTGTCTCGGCTGCAGCACCACCGAGGCTTAGGCTCCTTGCACACTGAGGCGTTTTGCAGGCGCTAAAGTGCTAAAAATAGCGCCTGTAATGCACACCGAGGTCTTTCACACTGGAGCTGTGCGCTTGCAGGGCGGTCAAAAAAGTCCTGCAAGCCGCATCTTTGGAGCGCTGTAGGAGCGGTGTATTTGCTGCTCCTAAAGCGCCCCTTCCCATTGAAAACAATGGGGCAGCGCTGCAAACCCGCCCGCAAAGCGCCGCTAAAACGTCAGGAAAGCGGCGCTATATTTAGCGTCGCTGTACCGCCAGCGCCCGCACGCCTCAGTGTTAAAGTAGCCTTAGGAGCTCAGTGGATTCAAGCGTGATACCATGATAGGTTGCCACCTGAGCAATAGGGTCCAGTTCACACCACATGCAGTCCAGTGTGTTTTTTTTCTGCATCAAAAATGCATGGGTAGAAGGTTATATGGTTTTCAATGGCATAGTTCACACCAGTGCGGTCAGTTCCAGGGTGTTCCAGTTTTAGAAAAAAAAAGTACAACATGCTGCATTTTTTCTGCACTGGACTGTACTTAAATGTGGTAAAATGTATCAAAAATGTATCAAAAATGCACTGGAATGCACTTAAATGCACCAAAAACGCACTGGAACACACTATTCCTTATTTAATGTAAAGAAAAAAAGAGGGGGAAAAATGAACTGGACATCAAAAACACGCATGCAGAAAAGCTTCCGCAACGCATCCAGACTGCGTTTCTATGGCGTGAAGTGGCTCTAAGTCTATCCGTGAAATTCCACGGTCCACTGTTAGTGGTATTATAACAAAGTGGAAGAAACTGGGAACAACAGCAACTCAGCCACGAAGTGGTAGGCCACGTAAAATGACAGAGCAGGTTTGGTTTGGTGGAAGGGAGATTATAGTGTGGGGTTGTTTTTCAGGGGTTGGACCTGGCCCCTTAGTTCCAGTGCACAATTTCATGATCCCAACTTTGTGGGAACTGTTTGGGGATGGTCCCTCCCTGTTCCAACATGACTGCGCACCAGTGCACAAAGCAAGGATCATAAAGACATGGATGAGTGAGTTTGGGGTGGAGGAACTTGACTGGCCTGCACAGTCCTGACCTCAACCCGATAGAACACCTTTGGAATGAATTAGAGTGGAGACTGTGAGTCCAACATTAGTGCCTGACCTCACAAATGCGCTTCCAGAAGAATAGTCAAACATTCCCATAGACACACTCCTAAACCTTGTGGACAGCCTTTCCAGAAGAGTTGAAGCTGTTATAGCTGCAAAGGGTGGGCCAACTCAATATTAAATCCTACAGACTAAGACTGGGATGCTATTAAAGTTCATATGCGTATAAAGGCAGGCATCTCAATACTTACAGTATATAATTATAAGCTCTACCAAGCTGTGCAGCAGTATAAAATGATGAAGGCATTCTGCACAGCCAAATCATTTGTGAGGGTGTTTGATTCACATAGCTATTTTTTATCCAAAGGAAATAACATTATAAATGTTAAATATTCCTTCAAAACATACCACTCTATCTCGATGACCACCCACCTGAATATTGAGTAGGTCCCCTATTACTGTCAAAACAGCCCAAACCCATCGATGCATAGACTCTACTAGACCTCAGAAGGTATGCTGTGGTATCTGGCACCAAGCCATTAGTAGCAGATCCTTTATATAAGTTGCAAGGTGGGGCCTCTATGGACTGGACTTGTTTTTACAGCACATCCCACAGATTCTGAATTGAATTGAGATCAGGAGAATTTGGAGGCCAAGTGAAAACCTTGAACTCATTGTTGTGTTCCTCAAACCATTCTTGAACCATTTTTGCAGTGTAGCAGGGAGCATTATCCTGCTGAAAGAGGCCACTGCCATCAGGGAATACTGTTTTCATGAAAGGGTATACTTGTTCAGCAACAGTGTTTAAGTTGGCTGTAGCTGTCAAAGTAACATTCACATAAATGACAGGACCCAAGAATTCCCAGCAGAACATTAGCAAAAGCATCATACTGCCTCCGGCAGCTCCTTTCCATAGTGCATCCTGGTGCCATCTCTTCCCCAGGTGACACAAATGCACCTGGACATCCACATGATGTAAAAGAAAACATGATTCATTAGACCAGGTCACCTTCTTCCATTGCTTCATAGTCCAGTTCTGATGCTCGGGTACCCATTGCAGGTGCTTTTGGCTGTGGACACGGGTCAGCATGGGCACCCTTACTGGTCTGTGACTACGCAGCCCCATACATATCAAACTGTGATGTCCATTTTTTTCTGCTTTAAACACATGAACTTCAGGAACAACATATTTATTTGCTGCCTAATATATCCCACCGATTTTCACATGCCACTGTAACAAGATAATCAATTTATGGACTTAAAGTGTAGCTCCACTTTTGTTAAGAAAAAAACATTCCTCTCTGGGTGATCAATTTACATTGCAAGGTTTATAACAAACTTTTTGCAGATTCCTACCTTTTGTTATTCTGAAGAAATCCCTGGGTGTTTGTCTGTGCCCCGGTTCTGAGTGGGTCTAATGGGAGTGGTTTCATAATTAACTGTCAGGTGTGGAAGCAGCAGGGCACTAATGAGGAAATCTATTGGGCCTGCATCCCTTTAGACGGGTTCCTATTGAAAATATCTCTCCAAAAATGGCATTTTTGTTGCAGGGAATGCCTGAAATCTGACTTGTATCTTAGTTCAGATTTCTGGGAAAATTGGTGAGCCAATCACACAAGCAGGAAATTATGTTTCAGGGGAGTGTCAGTACACATTCTGTGTACAGAAAACCCCAGATAGCCATATTGCATTGCATTTATACAAAATTACAGAGCTGCAGATTGAATAGTAGAGGGAATTTTTAATCACATTCAATAACAATATGATTAGTGTCGCAATTATATGCGCTATATTATTTTTTCTTTATTTGATATTTTTCCCCCCCCCACCAAAGTGGAGTTACCCTTTAACCTCTCAGTGGCAGTCATAAAGCTATGGCTAATTGGTGTATTTACATAATCAACATGCAAAATTCATTAAGAATTAAACATGATTACGCAACAAAGTCCAAACATCCTATAACTTGGTGAAAGTGAATCAAATGAATAAATAGTTCCTGCCGATTTTCACTGAATTTCACATCCTGTGACTTCCACCACCCTGACATGCAAGAACCCCACTGAGTTCACTTGCGCACTTTAAAAATATTTGTCAACTCTTAAATGATGGTAGATGGAATCAATCACCAAGACAGACTTCACTGCGGAATCTCAAAAGCATATACCGCCACAAAACCACATTCTGCAGTGAAGTCTTGATGATTGTTGCCATCTACCATCATTTAGGAGTTGATTAGGTGAGACCATTTCAGTTTCAAAAAGCAGAAATGATTTGTTTAGCTCATAAAATACTTAGTGTACCTTTTTTTACAATTCATCCCTTACAGTCTTCCTTTTTTAGCATGCAAAAAGACATGTTAAAATAAACCGTGGTCTTTAACCATATCAATACTGGGCACTTTCACCCCCTTCCTTCCCAGACCAATTTTCAGCTTTCAGTACTCTCGCGCTTTCAATGACAATTACTCAGTCATGCTACACTGTACCCAAATAAAATGTTTCTCATTTTGTTCAAACAAAAAGAGCTTTCTTTTGGAGGTATTTAACCGCTTAACAGCTTATTTGCCATCCAGCGCACGACGATATACGTCAACACAATGGCATGGCTGCACAAATGGGCGTACCTGTATGTAAAATTGTGGGCATTGTGGGCGCGCGAGCCTGCGGGTCCCGCGTACTCGATGTCGACCGGTGGCCCGCAATCGTGACACGGAGAGACAGAATGGGGAGATGCCTATGTGAACAAGGCATTTCCCTGTTCTGCCTAGCAACATGACAGGGTTCTTCTGCTCCCTGTCATCAGGAGCAGGGATCTCTGACATGTTCTAGTGAGCCCATCCCCCCTACAGTTAGAACACGCTGAGGGAACACAGTTAACACCTTCATCGCCCCCTAGTGTTTAACCCCTTCCCTGCCAGTGTCATTTACACAGTAATCAGTGCATTTTATAGCACTGATCATTGTATAAATGTCACTGGTCCCACAATAGTGTCAAAAGTGTCCGATGTGTCCGCCGCAATGTCGCAGTCTCGATAAAAATCGCTGATCGCCATCATTACTAGTAAAAAAAAATATATATAATAAAAATGCCATAAATCTATCCCCTATTTTGTAGATGCTATAACTTTTGCACAAACCAATCAATATACACTTATTGCAATTTTTTTTTTTAACAAAATATGTAGAAGAATACATATCGGCCTAAACTGAGGAAGAAAATAGTTTTTATATATATTTTTTTCAGGTATCTATTATAGCAAAAAGTAAAAAATATTGTTTTTTTTTTTTCAAAATTGTCGCTCTTTTTTTGTTTATAGTGCAAAAAATAAAAACCTGTGTCCCCCAGAGACAGGACAACAGAGGAGATCAAATACCACCAAAAGAAAGCTCTATTTGTGGGTAAAAAAAGGACGTCAATTTTGTTTGGGTACACTGTCCATACATGTCAGAAAGTCACAGTGCAGCACACATACAGCTCTGTACACCGTCCATACATTTCAGTAAGTGCCTGAGAATTTGTGAATGCAAATGTGTGAGGAGCAATGCCTCAAAGGACATGTAGTCCTGGGCAAGAAGTGAGTGGTTCTTTACCTTGCTATGGGGGCACTCTATATTATAATTTGCAGGATGGTATAGAGGCTCTCTATATTACACTTTGCAGCTTGCTATGTATTGGGGCACTCTGAAGGCAGGAGGAGCCAGAAGTGTCGGTGGGGGACCCCAGAAGAGGAGAATCAGGGTTGCTCTGTGCAAAACCATTACACAGGTAAGTATAACATATTTGTTGTTTAAAACTTGGGCGGTGCGCTTGCGGGATGTTCCGAAAAGTCCTGCAAGCAGCATCTTTGGGGCGGGTTGGGAGCGCTGTACTTAGCGCTCCCAAAATGCCCTGCCCATTGGAATGAATGAGCAGAGCTTTCAAAGAGCTTTGAAATCACTGCAAAACTGGAGTTTTTAACCCAAACGAGTGACGCTTTAGCGCTAACGGCCGGCACTCGCAGTGTAAAAGGTAAAGTAAACTTTTACCAGTATTGTGCATTATATTTAAAATGATCATATCCATGGAAAAAAAAAGTCTCAGCTTTTAGTACTATTTTAATATAAAGGATTTATATCTCCCTTCCACCCATCATATAGCTTCATGTCTGACTCCTAGTTATAATGCCCATATATTCCTAATTCTGGGTGTATTTATTATTATATAAATGATATAAGTAATATATATTATTACTTTCACTGTTTCACAGTATAAATGAACCCATATAGTAGCAATAATCAACTCTTTTTGTACTATATAGGGATAATTTTAGTCTTTTTTTAACCTCATGATGACAGGTGATACAAAAAAAAAGCATGCTGCTGGTACCAAACGTCTTAGGCCTGGGTCACACCTATGTGTTTTTTGGTGCTTTTTGCAGAAACAGTTCATTTAGCATGGTTTCCTATGGGACACGTTCACATCTATGCTTTTTTCAGCCGCTGCGTATTTGGAAAGGGTCAAGGACTGTTTTTAATGCAAAATGGGGCTATTTTTGGTTCAATAGACTTAAATGGAGAAGCTGCAGAAAATCATGTGGTGCGTTTTTGCAGCAATTTGCTTTTTTTAATCTGCTCAACAAGAAATTGGCCAAAAAAAGCATAAAAATGCTAAACGCAAATCGCAGCAAAATCACATGTGCAAAAATGCACAGCAAAAAGCACTGCAGAAACAGATCAAAAGCAAACTGCATAGATGTGAACCGAGCCTTATGCTGGCCATACAGGTATCGATTTTCAAGCAAGAATATTCATTTGAAAAATCTTTGTACGTTCGCTGGATGAAAGAATATCATTTGAAAATTTCACTTGCTTTTAACATTCAGTTTTAAAATGAATGTAATTTCTGATTGAAAACCACATACACTGTCTGATAATTCCTTTCACCAAGAAGTTTTCTATTCTGCTCCTTCAAATTTTCCCATCACTGTGGTCAAAAACGAACGTTCTTAAAATTACATTTTTTTTGAAGGAAGACATTGTTTTTGTATGGTCAGCATATAATATATTACAGTTCTGTCTGAAAATCATCAAAACATTATTTATTTTTTTTTTTTCTTTAAATAAAAAATGTGATCTGAGTCTGATGATATTTACCAGATTCAACCTCTAATGGTATATACAGTATATTACCCTCCCTTATAGATTGTAAGCTCTAATGAGCAGGGCCCTCTGATTCCTCCTGTATTGATTTGTATTGTAAGTGTACTGTATGCCCTCATGTTGTGAAGTGCTGCGCAAACTGTTGGTGCTATATAAATCCTGTATAATAATAATAATAATAATAATATCTCTTCTGTCTGTTATTCTCAGAGTGGATTAGAGATTTTGCTCCCTAACCATATAGTTGGTTATTTATATTTACCACTGCATAGAGAGATTTAAGAAGACATTGCCTTTTTTTATACTTTACATATTACCTTAATTATACACCACACTTTTTTTAAGGTTTTTATTTGATTACTTGATTAATCGAAACAATAATCGGCCAACTAATTGATTATGCAGCCCTACACCTGAGTATTTTAAATACACCTGTACTTGTAGTGTAACACGCAACATGATCCTAAGCATCCGCTTCCCACCCCCATAACTCCCCACCCACCCTCCCCAATGACAGCATGGCAGGGGGGGGGGGGTTCTTTTTCCCACAGCTGCTGTTATATTTTAAATCAGTGCAACTGGGTGGGGCTCTGCCTGTTCATCTGCACCATTTATGCACAGGGATCTGTCAATGCATAGACTACAAGTCCCATCTTCCACCGTGGCAGACAGACTTGTAGTTCTCAATGAACTACAAGTGCAGTATTCTGCTCACTCGTAGTCCATTGACACTTCATCCAGATTTCTATTTGAAAGTTCATACAAAGGTATGGGCAGAAAGCTGGAGGAAGTGTCTGCGAGGACCTAACATCTCACCTAAAGACCACTGATCATGGGTGCAATCCTTTGCAAGTTTCTGTAAAAAAAATAAAAAATTAAATGCACATTTTTTTCCTGCAAACACATGTGCATTTTTTTTTTAAAGGTGAACCGAGCCTTTAAGGCAATGGTCACCTTTCTCCGTAGCTACTAATCAATTACTGTTAGCACTGCACGCTTTGGGGTTGATTTACTAAAACTGGAAAGTGCAAAATCTGGTGCAGCTGTACATGGTAGCCAATCAGCTTCTAACTGCAGCTTGTTCAATTAAGCTTTCACTAAAAAAAAAAAAAAAAGTTGGTTGGTTTCTATGCAGAGCTTCACCAGATTTTGCACTCTCCAGTAAATCAACCCCTTTGTGTAGAATACTTTCTTTGGCCCACGGGAAACTATTGTCTGTCAGAACTTTGCACCAATATAACATACTGTACATAGGAGACAAGAATATGCATTGCTGTTCCCATCCACTGTTTGTAGGAATGACAGCTCTCACATCTCCCCCTAGTGGATATCTGCTTGATCTACATTGTTTGTACACAGATGTACCAGTTACAAGGCTCAATGGATTATGTACAACCCAATTTACAAAAGGCCAAGTATGACAATTGTATGTCATTAGTCATAAGAAAATGACAGAGGTCATGAGAAGGATTGTCACTGATTATGCTGTTATTACTCTTATCAGTGTTTTTCAAGCTTATTATTTAAAGTGGTTGTAAAGCTTAGTAATCCCAATTCCTGCCAGCCCCTCTGTAATAATAAGATATAGTACACAATGTGTGTGTTTTTTGAAAATTCGGCATTTAAATACCTTTTTTCACATGACCGCCAGCAGGTCTCCTTCAATGATCTAAGGAGTACAGTCGGAGGGGCTGAGTTTTCTCTCTGATGTCAGCCGGGCGGTCAGGTGACAGCACATCGGAGATGTGAAATAAGGTATTTAGCTGACGGATTTTTAGAAAACACATACACTGTGTAGTATATCTTATTATTACAGAGGGGCTGGCAGGGATTGGGATCACTAACTTTACTGTTACATGGAATAGCGGCAGGAGGGGAGGGGCGGTTTATTTTATCCGCTCACACATTAGGAAGTGACAGGGAGAAAGGGAGCGGGAAGAGGGAGAGCAGCGGGATGATAGAGGCACGTAAACTGATCATGGTATCATGGATTAGCAGCCATGATTACCGTGGTCAGCACACTAAGGGGAACACAGAAACAGGCAGGATCAACCAGATATGAATGCTTTGAAGGAACAGGATCTTTGTAAGATTTTAATATACCCAAAAATAAACAATCTAAATTGTTGTTATTTAGTATGCTTTGAAACTGGTATACTGTATTTATTCTGAGAGGAAAGAACCTGTCAAGTCACCTGAGTCCAGGTGACAGATTCACACCGTTGGAGTCAGGAGCGCACCACTAAGGCAGTTGACCCTACAGCTGACTGCTGTGGATGAAACTCTGGGTGGTTCAGGAAGGCAGGTCCACTGGAGCACCAACACGGATCCCACTGGAAGCTAGAGCATAAGATTCCCCAGGGCGTGGAGACTAAGAGCCAGCAGGTGTTCACCAGACCCTCTAGTGGTGCGGATGGGCTGCACTGCAACTGGCTCCAGGCTGCGGCCCCCAGGGTCTCCCAGTTCTCCCTTACGGTAGGCTACAGGAGGATAGAGAGGAAGCAGCAGCCCAGGACAACAAAGTAAAGTCAGGAGATAAGCCAAAGGTCGGGGCAACTAGCAGACAAGGACAGACAGAGAACATGCCAAAGGTCAGGGTAGCAAGCAGGCAGGGATAGTCAAAGAACAAGCCAAGATCGGTAACAGAAACAGACGTAAAGCATACAGCAAGCAGGAGACAGGAAACCAAACACATAATATTGCTCAGCAAGGCAGGCTTGGAGAACACGGTGTTAAATAGTGGTTCCTGTTGAGGCTAAGGTGGAGCCACACTGAGGGAAAATTACTTAACCATGCAGGTGTGAGAGTGCAGGCCCTAAGGCTGATACACAGACCAGGTAAGAGACAGACAGGGCATGAAAGTATTACTGCAGATTCATGACAGAAACCCATGAGTCTTTTTAGATCTTCACCCAAGGGTACAGTATTCTGAACACCTTTATCACATGGCATGGGTGTCAAATAACAATTGGTGCGCTAATTGAGGTGCCAGGAGCCCAGGATATCTGAGTGCAAGGTTTCTAGGGATGAAAATAAAAGGGTATTTCAGTACTAAGCACCTACAGTATATCCTTTTCCCCAACCATCCCTGTCACCTATTGACACCATAGCACTTAGAACCTGTCAGGTTGCACATGTTGGACATGCCATTATATTGCTGCCATCTCAAACTACCACTCCTCGATTCTCAGAACTCTGCACAGAAGTCTATGAGCTTGCTTGGCTTTAGTTTTCCTTCTGCTGTCTGGAGAAGGATGGTGCAGCATAACATCAGTATCTCAGTAGAGGGAGAGAGGCAAATAAAAATCAATGTCTCCTTCTCCATGCTGTTGTAGCCCATCACCTGGCTACACACCCATCACTGTCTAGTGAACCATAATTTGAACAGAAGCACAAACATTAGCAGAGAAAGGAAACATATTTACCTTAAGCCCAGATTTCTGAGTGCTCTGCTTAGACATGGGCAGGGCTGTCTTTAAGGTGGGGCAAACGGGGCACCTGCCCAGGACCCTGTCATTGTTGAGGGGCCTAACATCCTCACAATCACTCCATGTCATATAGTACAACTGCAGGGAAAGTAAAATAGTAAGCGGCGGTGTCCTTGCCTGACAGCAGAACTGGCGAGTGGAGAAACACACTAATGAGCAGTGTTAGCGGTCAGAGGAGTCAGAGAGGATCGCAGAGAGGAGGCAATGACAGTCCTAAGGCAGCATGGATGAGGAAAGCCAGTGGGCGGTGACAGTTACTGTCTGAATGAGAAAATGTGCATGGCTTTTTGAGCCATTAATCTATTATCGCTCTTCTTTACCTCTGCTTTTTAACAACATTACCAGCACCGCCTGTATGGAACACTGGTTGGCATGGATGAGCGGGCAGCTGGTATGTTGTGTGATTTACAAGCTGAATTAGCTTATTTGCCCTGCTGAGTTGAACTTTCACTTCTTTAGCCGCTAAACGATCACTGATCTCTGCTTGTTATGATCATTGACAGTACTGTTTTTGAATGTAATCACGGTCGGCTTTATTAACCCCATCTTTTCTGCCCAAATGTGCTTTAACCTCTAGCAACCAATAGGTGAGTGGTAATGATGTGTGGTAATCTCTAGCAACCAATTAGTGAGTGATAATGATGTGCAGTAATCTCTAACAACCAATTAGTGAGCAGTAATAATGTGCAGTAACCTCTAGCAATCAATGGGTGAGCGGTAATGATGTGCAGTAAGTTCTAGCAACCAATGGGTGAGCAGTAACAATGTGCAGTAACCTCTAGCAACCAGTTAGTGAGCGGTAATGATGGGCAGTAACCTCTAGCAACCAATCAGTGTGCGGCAAGGATGTGCAGTAACCTCTAGCAACCAATCAGTTAGCAGTAATGTTGTGCAGTAACCTCTAGCAACCAATCAGTGAGCGGTAATGATGTGCAGTAACCTCTAGCAACCAATCAATATGCAGCAAGGATGTGCAGTAACCTCTAGCGACCAATCAGTGAGCAGTAATAATGTGCTGTAACTTCTAGCAACCAATCAGTGAGTGGTAATGATGTGCAGTAAGCTCTAGCAACCAATCAGTGAGCAGTAATAATGTGCAGTAACGTCTAGAAACCAATGGGTGAGCAGTAATGATGTGCAGTGAGTTCTAGCAACCAGTGGGTGAGCGGTAATAATGTGCAGTGACCTCTAGCAAGCAATCAGTGAGCAGTAATAATCTGAAGTAACCTCTAGCAATCAATGGATAAGTGATTATTATGTGCAGTAACCTTTAGCAACCAATCAGCATGTAGAAATGATGTGCTCTAACCTCTAGCAATAATCAGTGAGCCATAATGTGTGCTGTAACCTCTAGCAACCAGTCAGTAAGTGGTAATGATACACTGTAACCTCTGACACCCAATCGAATGCTGTCTGATCTGCTGCAGTAAACTGATTTTGAGTCTACCTGCTATTTATTGTATGCCTCAGAGCAGGTGGAAAGAGAAATTGCATAGCGGGGGGCCATGGGGGTGGTAGTGTTGGGCCAGGGGGGCCCCAGGAAAATGTTTGCCCAGGGTCCAATCAATATTAAAGATGGCCCAGGACAATAGGGATATCACTCAGTCAGCCTAAAGACCTGTACACACGGTCAGAACATAAACTTCGTCCGATGAACGATCTGAAGATTTTCTGATCGTTAGTATGCTGCTTTTGACAGCCGATCACAAATTTTTAGCAGACAAATACTGGATGTGCAGCCTTGAAAATTTTTGTCTGATGTGATCACAATGTTCGATTTTCTTTTCATTAGTATGGTTTTCTGACAAAAAAAAATCTTAAGAACAAGGCTAGGCATGCTCAGAAATGAAAGAACACAAAACAATTCAACACATTATGTCACTTCTGACGTTGAATTCTGTCGTCAGAAAATTTTCTGATGGTGAGTATCCTCTTCACTTTCAATTTGAGACTATCATCTAACAAAAAACTGACAAAAATGTGTTCATTAATCCGACCGTGTGTGCAAGGCCTTGTCAGATTATTGGACAAATTTTCCTCAGTTTTTTGTTGGATGCTAGTCTAAAATCGATTTCTTTATCAGAAAACCTTTTCACCAATGTAGGGTGCATTCATCACACTGATTACCAATGTAAAGGGCATTCTTTTCACTAACCACCAATGTAAAGTAAAGGGAATTCTTTTCGCTAACCACCAATGTAAAGGACACTCTTTTTGCTATCTACCAATGTAAGAGGCGTTCTTCTCACGAACTACCAATGTTATTATTATTATTATTATACACGATTTATATAGTGCCAACAGTTTTCACAGCGCTTTACAATTAGAGGGCAGGCAGTACAGTTACCATACAATGCAATACAGGAGGAATCAGAGGGCCCTTCTCGTTAGAGCTTATGATCTAGGAGGGAGGGTCAAGTGATACAAAAGATAATACTTGTAGCTGTGGGAGGTGAGCTGATAGAGAAAATAAAAGTACAGTTGTTAGGTGGTTATTCTTCTTACTATCCACCAATGTAAGGGGAATTCCTCCCATAGATCTGCAATGTAACAGGCATTCATCCTACTGACCCCCAATTTAAGGGGCATTCTTCCCACTGACTAACAATGTAAGAGGCATTCACCCAACTGACCACCATTGTAATGTGCATTTGCCCCACTGACCACCAATGTAAGGAACATTCTTCCCATTGATTACCAATGTAGGGGGCATTTTTCTCACTAACCACCACTATAAGGAGTACCTGTCCCAGTGACCACCAATGGAAGCAGCATTTTTCCCATTGATCAGCAGTGTAAGGGGCATTCTTCCTACTGATTAGTGACCACCAATGTAAAGAAGCATTCTTCCCATTAACCACCAATGTAAGCGATATTTTTTCAAGTGACCATCACCTAGGAGAGAATGACATCACTTCACCTCATTGCAGGATCTTGGATAAGCTGAGGAGCCCAAAGCTTGTGAGAATATTCTTCTGCACTGGATCACATTCTCATAGATTTAGGATCTTCAGCTCTTCTAGTATTCTAATGAAAGGCTAAGTAATATCACCTCCATAACCACTGGAACTATGCATTTTTTAAAATCTGCATTTTGTATATGGGGCTAAGAGCTACAACAGACATTTTCAACCAGTATTCCTCCAAAGGTTGCTAAGGGTTCCTTGAGCAGTGAGCATTTTCTGCCTCTCAGATACCACTGACACCAACTTAACTTTCTGTATCGTGGCATTCTTTCCATTCACTACCTATGAAAATGTAAGGGGCAATCTTCTCACTAACCACCAATGTAAGGAGCATTTCTTGCACTGACCACCAATTCTTCTCACTAACTGCCAATATAAGGAAAATTCATACCACTGACCAAAAATGTAAAGAGTAATCTTCCCACTGATCACATTACTGATCAAATTTAAAGGGAATTCTTCTTACTAGCCACCAATGTAAGGAGCATTAATCACAGTCATCACCAGCATAGGGGCATTCTTCCCATACACCGCCAATGTAATGGGCATTCATCAAAATTACCACCAAAGTAAAGTCCATTTTTCCCATTGACCTCTTCTGACCACTAATGTAAGGAGCATTCTTTTGACCATTATTGTAAAGAGGCATTCTTTCCCTTAACCACCATGTAAGGTGCATTCGTCACACGATTACCAATGTTAGGAGAATTCTTTCTACTGTCAATCAATGTAGAAGGCATTCATCTCACTAACCAAAAATGTCAGGTGTGTTGTTTGCAATGACCCCCAGTGTAAGGGGTATTCTTCTTACTGGCCACCAATAAGAAGAATATTATTCCCATGGATCACCAATTTATGGGCATTCCTCCAACTGACCACCAATGTAAGGGGCATTCTTTCCACTAACCATCAATTTAAGGAGACTTCTTCCTACTAAGAAGGCAATGGCATTCTTCCCGCTGACCACCAGTGTAAGGGGCATTCATCCTATTGGCTCCCAATGTAAAGGGCATTTTCTTACTAGCCACCATTGAAAGGGCCATTCTTCTTAGTATCCACCAATGTAAAGGACATTACCCCCATACACCACAAATGTAGGGGGAATTCACCAAAATGACCACCAATGTAAAGAGCATTCTTCTCACTAATTACCAATGTAAGGGGCACTCTTGCTACCAAACACCAAAGTAAGGAATAACTGCCCATTAACCCAATTCAAGAAACATTCTTCCTACTGACCATCAGTTTCAGTAAAATTTTACTGATTATCATTGCAATGGTGCATTCTACGCCCTAATCTCCAATGTACAGTGCATTCGTCACATTGACCATTAATGTTAGGAGCATTCTTTCTACTGACATAGGGGGAATTATTCTCACTAACCAACAATAAAAGGGGCATTAAGTGTCATGGGCCACCAATGTAAAAAGTATTATTTTCAACAACCACCAATCTAAGGGGTATTCTACGCACTGACCACCAATATAAGGAGCATTATATCCACTGATCCCCAATGTGAGGACATTCCTAATACTGACCACCAATGTAAGGGGCATTCTTTCCACTAACCAACACTGAATGTTTGTCCCACTGACCACTTACCATGTAAGTGGCATTTCTCCTACTGACCACCAATGTTAGAGGCATTCTTCCCACTGATTAGCAGGGCAAGGAACATTCTTCCCATTGGTCACCAATGTAGTAGGCATTCTACTCTCTAACCCCCAATGTAAGGGGCACTTGTCCTATTAACCACCAATGAAAGAAGCATCATTCCCATTGACCACCAGTGTAAGGGCATTTATTTCCACCGACCATCAATGTAAAGGAAGGTTCTTATCATTAACCACCAATATATGGAGAATTCTTTCCACTGGCCACCAATATAAGGGGCGTTCTTTCAGTGAAAAGCATCCTCCATTCATTCTATTTTCATTGTGGGAACCAATAGTACGGCTACTATGAATAGGGCTCAGGGGTGGAAAGGGCAGGCATAGTCAGCACTTAAAGCAGAACATCATCCAAAAGGGGAAGTTCCACTTTTCTGCTTCCTCCCCCCAACTTTTGGAGATTTTTTTTTTGGGGTGGGGGGTAAACTGGTTTTGACAGATACCCGCTCTCTCTCTCACCGCAGTGGGAGGCTTACCTAATTGGACGCAGCATCGATCTCATGCTATATCTGTCCCCTGCCGTCTCTAGGTGTGAGAACTGAGCAACCAAACACTGCTGATTGCTCAGTTCTCACTGCCGCTCTGAGCAGAGAACCATGACTATCAGTCATGAATGTGTAAGAACCAGTGCGCAAGAACCCAATGTATGCAGGGAGCTATGGAACTGATGGTAAAATACCCGATGGAGAGCTGCCAACATAGATAGGTTCACTCAGTTCCCCCAAAAAAGATATTCAATAGAGATATGTGGCGCTACTCCATCAATCAGTACAAAATATCAATAATCCAAAATCGCAACTAAAATGAACTAAACTGTAAGGATAAAATAAGCAAAAGTGGGGCTCCACCCAATGCAATACCAGAAACAATATTTAAAGCCTCAAAATATCACCATGCATGAATATAACAAAGACAAAATTCCTGCAATGCAAATACCCAGCAATCGAATGCTCAAAATAATAAATAATCTCAGTGCTCAATAAATAAATGTCAACTACCCATCTTCAAGTGGTAAAAAATATGTGAATATAAAACGCTGACTTCCCAGACTGAAAAGCTCCAAAGACCAACACACATATGGCGTCCAATGTCTCACAGACAATGGCTGGAGATCAAATCATTTCTGGTGCTAGATAACAAAGTATATAAATCATCAACGTGAACTACAAAGTGAATGTAATAGCATACAGTGCAAAAAAAATAATTATACGGTCAGCAAAAATTCCCATCTGATCTACAATATAAAAGTAAATCCCATAATAATGTTGCAGTCATATCTAAATCCAAACCATAATTAATAATAATTGAAAATACTTGTGAAAACAATAAAATAAAAAACCATATAATTAAATGAATAGAAATGAATAAAAATCAAATGTAATAGGACAAGTAATCCCACAGAAGAGACACTGTCCCAAATGGTGACAATAGTGCGATTAGTCCATATAGAAAGTGCAGTAGTGCTGAGTGACTTCCAAAAAAAAAAAAAAAAAAAAAACAGTCTTTAAATATGGTGCAAAATGTGCAGTGACTGGTGTTTTTTCTTCTATGCACGTTCTAGTGCATCTCTCAAGTGTTTCCCCCAGCCTCTCACCTCCAGCAGCGGCCCCCAATGGGCCAAGTGAAGCGGATACGTATTCTAGGAGAGGATGTATTTTCTGCAGTGTTTCTTTGGTAACAAATAAATCCGTCTCTCTGCAACTTTTCCCGCAGCTCCCAGCACTCACAGCAGTCCCAGCAGTTTGTTTAAAAACAAAGGAGAGGTCTCATGGTGCAGTATGAAATACCCGTTTATTCAAAAAATATAACAACTTACATTAAAATTAGCAGCGAACAGTAGATGTGTAAGGCTTCCGGGTTCGGCCGTCCCCGAGAAGCGTAGGCACCTGACTCCTCCTACCCTGACGCGTTGCGTCACACCACGTGACTTTATCAAAGGGATCTCGGGGACGGCCGAACCCGGAAGCCTTACACATCTACTGTTCGCTGCTAATTTTAATGTAAGTTGTTATATTTTTTGAATAAACGGGTATTTCATACTGCACCATGAGACCTCTCCTTTGTTTTTAAACAAACTGCTGGGACTGCTGTGAGTGCTGGGAGCTGCGGGAAAAGTTGCAGAGAGACGGATTTATTTGTTACCAAAGAAACACTGCAGAAAATACATCCTCTCCTAGAATACGTATCCGCTTCACTTGGCCCATTGGGGGCCGCTGCTGGAGGTGAGAGGCTGGGGGAAACACTTGAGAGATGCACTAGAACGTGCATAGAAGAAAAAACACCAGTCACTGCACATTTTGCACCATATTTAAAGACTGTTTTTTTTTTTTTTTGAAGTCACTCAGCACTACTGCACTTTCTATATGGACTAATCTCACTATTGTCACCATTTGGGACAGTGTCTCTTCTGTGGGATTACTTGTCCTATTACATTTGATTTTTATTTATTTCTATTCATTTAATTATATGGTTTTTTATTTTATTGTTTTCACAAGTATTTTCAATTATTATTAATTATGGTTTGGATTTAGATATGACTGCAACATTATTATGGGATTTACTTTTATATTGTAGATCAGATGGGAATTTTTGCTGACCGTATAATTATTTTTTTTGCACTGTATGCTATTACATTCACTTTGTAGTTCACGTTGATGATTTATATACTTTGTTATCTAGCACCAGAAATGATTTGATCTCCAGCCATTGTCTGTGAGACATTGGACGCCATATGTGTGTTGGTCTTTGGAGCTTTTCAGTCTGGGAAGTCAGCGTTTTATATTCACATATTTTTTACCACTTGAAGATGGGTAGTTGACATTTATTTATTGAGCACTGAGATTATTTATTATTTTGAGCATTCGATTGCTGGGTATTTGCATTGCAGGAATTTTGTCTTTGTTATATTCATGCATGGTGATATTTTGAGGCTTTAAATATTGTTTCTGGTATTGCATTGGGTGGAGCCCCACTTTTGCTTATTTTATCCTTACAGTTTAGTTCATTTTAGTTGCGATTTTGGATTATTGATATTTTGTACTGATTGATGGAGTAGCGCCACATATCTCTATTGCATGACTATCAGTCACTGCTGTGTGCTCTGCCCTCTCCGGCACTCACTGGAGCATTGGGCTGTGGAGGGGGCAGGAGGAGCTTGTTCAGGCTTTTAGCAGCTCTGTGAGAGGCTGATCCAGGTGTCGGTCAATTCTCCTGTGTGGGTCCAGACCATATGGTCGCAATCTTTCCCCAGCCAGGACTGGCTCTGTGACATCAGCTGACAGCGGGCTTCAGCTGGCTGCTGAAAATGGGTCACAGGAGTGCACAACAAACTACACTCTAGTGAGCCACATAAGTACAGCCAAATGAGCTTTGGCTGTACTTCTCCTTTACAGTACAACTATAGGCAAAACTTTTATTTTCTTTTTGGATAGAGCAAAGGTGGGTTATAATCTCTGTCAGATTTTTTTTTTTTTCCGCTATGTCCCATTGTGGAGATTTACATTAACTTCCTGTCCCATAGCCACACAGGAAGTGACAGGAAATACCCAAAAACAAGAAAAAAAGTTGTGCCTTTAGTTATACTTTAAGCGTCCAAACATTGCACAGAAACAGCAACATTTCAATCCCCTGATCTATGACAGAAGGGGTGCTTGTTAACCGCTTGTTGACTGCCCTATAGCACATTTATTGCTATAGGGCGGCCACGCTGCGCAGGATCACGTATTTATATATATATATATATATATATATATGTGATCCTGCACTTCCGGGTATCGGATTCTACACAGTGGGAGCTGATCAACAGGTCCTGCAGACCCGATGTCCGGCGGCACCGGCTGATCATTTTTTTTCCTTATGCTGATAGCGTGATGAGAAAAAAATGCTGATCACCGGCGGCTGTCAGAGGGACGTCTGTCCCGATCAAGGAGAGTCATCTGTGCCACATAAGAGTGCTGTCTACCAGTACCCACCAGCGCCACCTATCAGTGCCCACAGTGTCACCTATCAATGTCAATAATCAGTGCCTCATCAACAGTGCCGCCCATCAGTGTCACCTACCAGTGCCCTCTATCAGTGGTACCCATCAGTGCTGCCTTATCTGTGCCTATCAGTGCCCACCAGTGCAGCCTATCAGTGCCCATCAGTGCCACCTCATCAGCACATATCAATAAAGGAGAAAAAATACCTGTTTACAAAATTTTATAACAAACTATGAAACATGATTTTTTTTTTTTCAAAATTTTCCGTCTTTTTTTGTTTGTTTAGCAAAAAATAAAATCCCCAGTGGTGATTAAATACCAGCAAAAGAAAGCTCTATTTGTGTATAAAAATTATAAAAAATGTCATTTGGGTACAGTGTTGTATGTCCTTCAAAGAGTGACAGCGCTAAAAGCTGAAAATCGGTCTGGGCAGGAGGGGGGTTTAAGGGTCCAGTAAGCAAGTGGTTAAATTAACGCAGTGCCGTATCGCAAAAAAATGGCCTGGTATTAAGGGGGGTAAATCTTCCAGAGGGTCAAGTGGATTAAAGATCTGTAATTTGTCATATGAGATATCTTTCCATTATTTGGCATTAAAGACTTCACTGAACAGGCTCCAGTGTGAAGTTACCTGGACAGGTAATCCCTGCAGTGACTAACCAGGACTGTACAGCTGAAGGGATGCCAAGGGGTGGCGTTTATTCACATGACTGCTATGAAGAAATGCTATCCTGATATAGAGAAGGGTTGGGCAGGAACTGGGCTGCCTTCAGGTGTCTGCACTGAAGAACCTAGAGAGGGAGGAAACCTGCCTGTGACATCACCAGGGGAAGCTTTAAAAGAGCCCAAAGAAAAGAGCAGTCAGCTGAGAGCCGGCTACACCGAGGACGGAACCGAGCCATGGGCGACACAGGAGCCTAGGCACCGCACCGACAGCACCCGGACACCGCACCGACAGCGCACAGAGCGGAGACTGCGCTTCCCGACATGCAGGTAATTCAATAACCGGCCGGATCGCAGTCCTGGGATCGCATAGAGAGTGGCCAGCATAGTTCTCCTATTCACTAGCACCGTGTGTGAACAGTGGTAAATTGTAACTTTATATTATTAGGGGGAAGCAAAAGACATAGAGGGATTCTATTAAGACAAAGAGGGATTCTATTTACGAAGGTGAGAAATCCCCAACATAATCAGAGCTCGGAAATGTCCCGACAATTCAGGATTGGCTGCAGAAGCTTATATACTAGTGTATGTCACTGGGAAGAGGTTCTGCAGCAGTGTCACTTCTTTATCTGCTAGATCTGTAGCCCTGTCCAAAGAGAATCTGTAAAAGATTGGCCGCAGGAGCTCTAACAATAGTGGGTTACACTGGCCAGAAGGAGCAAAGAGGTTCTGCAGCAGTGCCACGTCTGTCTTTGCTAAGATCTGTAACCCTGTCCAAAGAGAACCTGTAAAAGATTGGCTGCGGGAGCTTATTTAATAGTGTATGGCATTGGGAAGAGGTTCTGCAGCAGTGTCACTTCTGTCTTTGCAAGATCCCAACCCAAAGTGAACCTTTTAAAAGATTGACTGCAGGAGCTATTACTAGTGGATGACAGAAGAAAGAGGGAGCAAAGGAGTTCTTCAGCAGTGTCACTTCTGATTTAGGTAATGTAACCCTAAGTGAACCTGTAAGATTGGCTGCAGAAGCTCTAACGATATTGTTGATAATAATATAATTTAATAATAATATTTCAGGTACTTATATAGCACCATCAATTTACACAGCACTTTACATATACATTGTACATTCACACCAGTCCCTACCCTCAAGGAGTTTACAATCTACGGTCCCTAACTCACATTCATACATACTAGGGCCAATTTAGACAGGATCCAATTAACCTACCAGCATGTCTTTGGCGTGTGGGAGGAAACCGGAGTACCCGGAGGAAACCCACGCAGGCACAGGGAGAACATGCAAACTCCAGGCAGGTATGGGCTACACTGGCCAGAAGGAGCAAAGAGGTTCTGCGGCAGTGACACTTTATAGCTACATCTGTAACCCATCCAAAAGAGAACCTGTAAATGATTGGCTGCAGAAGCACTTACTGATGGCTGACACTGTTAAGAGGAAGCAAAGAGGTTCTGCAACAGTGCCGCTTCTGTCTTTGCTAGATCTGTAACCCTGTCCAAAGAAAACCTGTAAAAGATTGGCTGCAGAAGCTCTTGCTAGTGGGTGACACAGGGAGGAGGGAGCAAAGGGGTTCTTCAGCAGTGTCATTTCTGATTTAGGTAACATGTAAACCTGTAAAATTGGCTGCAAAGGCTCTAACAATAGTGGGTTACACTGGTCAGAGGGAGTAAAGAGGTTCTGCAGCAGTGACACTGCTGTTATAGCTGCATCTGTAACCCAGCCTAAAGAGAACCTGTAAAAGATTGGCTGCAGAAGCTCTTATTAATGCCTGATACTGAGGGACAAGGAGTAATGTCACTTCTGTTTTTGCTAGATCTGTAAAGTGAACCTGTAAAAAAAAAAAAAAAAAATTGTCTGCAGAAGCTCTAACTACAGTGAGTGACACTGGGAAGAGAAAACAAAAAGGTTCTGCAGCAGTGCCACTTGCCTTTAGATCTGTAATCCAGCCTAAAGTGAACCTTGTAAAAGATGAAACGGGAAGAGGGAACAAAGAGGTTCTGCAGCAGTGTCACTTCTGACTTAGCTGCACATGTAACCCAAAGTGAACCTGTAACATTGGCTGCAGAAGCTCTAACAATAGTCGGTTACACTGGTCAGAGGGAGCAAAGAGGTTCTGCAGCAGTGACACTTCTATTATAGCTGTAACCCAGCCAAAGGTAAACCTGTAAAAGATTGGCTGCAGAAGTGCTTGCTAATGCCTGACACTGAGGGACAAGGAGGCTCTGCAGCAGTGCCACTTCTGTTTTTGCTGAATCTGTTAACCTGCAGAAGATTGGTTGCAGAAGCTCTAACTACAGTGGGTGACACTGGGCAGGGTAAAAAAAGATGTTCTGCAGCAGTGCGACTTCTGCTTTTGCTTGAATAGCCAGCCTTTCTGTAGGCTACTTTCTGTGTGTCTGTTCCCATATTGGTGTCACTGTTGATCAAAGTGGCTGGGCTCAGATCTCTGGAGTCTCTGCTCACCCTGTCTCTAGAATGGCAACAGGGCACAGAGCAGTAAGAGATCACACTTGGAAAAAAAAAAGAATAATGTATTAAAACTCATCACTGGCTTTGGTAATGCTCAGTGGGGTATGCCACAATAGTTATCACTTTTACCTTGTGGCATTGGGGTTCCTGGTTTGGACAAGGGCAGTATCTGCATGGAGTTTGCATGTTCTCCCTGTAATTGCATGGGTTTTAACACTGGTAGGTTATTTGGCTCCTGTGTAAATTGGGTCTAGTACAGTATATGTATGTATGTGACATAGGGACTTTAGATTGTGAACTCTTGAGGGCAAGGACTGGTGTGAATATGGGGGAGATTTACTAAAATTGTAACACTCAAACTGGTGTAGCTGTGCATGGTAACCAATCAGCTTCTAACTTCAGCTTGTTCAATTAATCTTTCACAATAAAACCTGGAAGCTGATTGGTTCGTATGTGCACAGCTACACACTAGATTTTTTGTTTGTTTTTTTATGTTTTTTGTGCATATGCATGTTGTTTTTTTTTTTTTTTTTTTTTAATTTGTTTTGCAAGCATTTGTGCACATGCATTCAGGCTTCTGGGGTGCACCTGGGAGGAGCGCAGAGGAGAACAGTTGTTCAGGGCAAAAACGCAGAAAAAAGTTTGTCGCAAGTTTACAGATTTTTCCATTGAAGTCTGAGGCCAAAAAAAAAACACAGGTCCAAAAAAACTCCTATACCTTTTCAAGCTTCATGTGACTGTGCGTGGAGATGTGAACAGCCTGTATTGAAACAAATAGGATATCTACTGCTGAGCGTTGTGCGTAGGCTTGGGTGTAAAACATGTGCAAAGATGTGAATGGGGCCTTAATGTAATTAAAGTGCACATATTCAGAGACTGGGTGACGTTCTGCTGTTCTCTGTACTATCTCTGCCTGCCACTCCTATCACTTCTACAAACACACGTCAGCTAAAATACAAGGAGTTGTAAAATAAAATGATTCTTGTATGTGTATTGAACTTTGAACGTAATCCTTGCACTACACTCCTGTTATGAATAGTGCTAGAACTGCTGAGAAACAACAAGTCTCAGCATGCACTGGCTGCTAAGAGAAGGACATGCAAATCCAGAATTTCAGAGCCGGTCCGTGTATATTGGAGAGACCTAGAACTTTTAGACCCCTTTCACGCTGAGGCGCTTTTCAGGCGTTTTAGCGCAAAAAATAGTGACTGAAAAGTGCCTTGCATGCCTCCCCAGTGTGAAAGTCTGAGTGCTTTCACACTGGGGTGGTGCGATTACGGGACAGGGAAAAAAGTCCTGCAAGCAGCATCTTTGGGGAGGTGTATACAGTGTTTCTACACCGCCCCTGCCCATTTAGATGAATGGGCAGTGCTTCCGAAGTGCCTGTAAACCGCTTCAGAAGCACTGCAACACGGGCGCTTTTAACCGTTTCTTCTGCCACTTGCGGGGGTTAAAAGCGCCCCACTAGCGGTCAAAGCGCCACTAAAGCTAGCTGCGCTTTACCGCTAACGGACCCCTGCCCCAGTTTGAAAGTACCCTTAAGGAGCCACAGATCGTAGTAAAAAAATGAAGTTGGGTGCAAGCTGTAATATTTGAGGCATTGGCGAGCAAGCTTCTGGGGTAATTTCAATCTCGCCAGTTGGGTTTCTATGCTATTAAAATATTATTATTATAATATGGGATTTATATAGCGCCAACAGTGCTTTACAAAGTTGGGGCAGACAGTACATTTACAATACAGGCGGAATCAGAGGAATCTGCTCGTTAGAGTTTACAATCTAGGGGATGACTTGCTTTAACTGCAATCTTCTGTGAAGGCCTCTTGAGCCCCCTAGGGAAAGAGAGCCTTGACTGATGGGGGCATGGCTAGGTGTGTAACAAGTGGAACGATTGGTTGGGACATTGGGATGGGATGGGCCTGAGCTCAGGAAATCGTGTGCCCCAGGGAATTCTGGGTCTTTCGGAAGAGTCGTTGGAAGAGCTGCTGTGGACCCTGCACCTCTGCCATGGACACAGACATTCTGCTGGCCAGGGTCCATGAGCTGGCTCTCCAAGGTCAGGCAGATAGGATTTTCTCCCTCCTTACCCTGGAAATGTCCCCCCCCCTCCACAAGCCTGGGCCCCCGGCTGCTAGGGCCAGGAGACGCACTCGTCCTCCTTCCCGCCTGTGCCCCAGTCCTTCAAAGCTTTGTTATCCCCCTTCCACCCCCCCTCTCCTCCTGGGAGCTGCTGTGGCTAATGTATGCCGGCTCCCCCCCCCTCCCTCCCTCCCGCTGTCCGCCGGAGCCTTCCCCGGCGGTTTCTCCCGCCATCTGAAACTGATCGAGCCGGGTCTCATCTCGCCCGGCCCGCTCCCGGAACCCCAGAGTCCCCCGGCAGTATGTTCGGGCTCCTCAGACTGTCCTCCACCCCCCCCCCCCCCCCTTGCGGGCGCCTGCTCAGCTGCGCGGGCGGGAACAGCGGCGCTCCCCGCCGCTGATCGCCGCCTGCGGGGAACTTTACAGCTGTCCCGTCCCCCCCCCCCCGAGCGCCGGCGAAGCGGGGGTGTGGGGGTCATCAGGAGATCGTCCCGCAGCACCAGACGCCTGGTACGCCAGCCCGGGGTTGCTGCACGGGCCGCACGTCCTCCTTCCTTTGGATCTGCTGGCGTGTCACTGCCAGCGTCTCTCCCTGCGCCCTGCAGGGCGGGAGATTCAAGTGTAGATATGCTACACTCTTCTTCTGCCAGGTCCACTGAACGTCCATATCCCCTTGCACCTGGCTGGGTGGGGATGTCAGGGATGGACATACCCCTCACCCCCTGAAGTTAACCCCTGCCTTACTACGTCCCCCTGCACCCAGCTGGGTGGGGAATGGTAGGGAGGAACATACCCCTCATCCTCTGCAGTTAACCCCCGCCTTACCACATCCCCTTGCACCCGGCTGGGTGGGGGATGTCAGGGATGCACATACCCCTCACCCCCTGCAGTTAACCCCCGCCTTACCACGTCCCCCTGCACCCGGCTGGGTGGGGGATGTCAGGGATGCACATACCCCTCACCCCCTGCAGTTAACCCCCGCCTTACTGCATCCCCCTGCACCCGGCCGGGTGGGGGACGGTAGAGATATGCATGCCGCTGACCCCCACCTTACCGCATCCCCCCGCACCCGGCCGGGTGGGGGACGGTAGACATATGCATGCTGCTGACCCCCACCTTACCGCATCCCCCTGCACCCGGCTGGGTGGGGGGGATGTTAGAGCTGCGCATGCCGCTCACTCACTGCCACTGACCCCCGCCTTCCCACATCCCCCTGCACCCGGCAGGGTGGGGGATGGCACTGCTGGACATGCCTCTCACCCCTTGCGTCCTCACATCTCCCTGCGCCCGGCCGGGCGGGAGATGACCGACGGTCGCCTGCTCGCATCCCCTCATCACTGTTATCTGACCATCAGCAGCTCCCTGCGCCCGGCTGGGCTGGAGCTTCCTTCCGGACGCCCGCTGCCACAGCCTCGCCCCAACATCTCCCCGCGCCCGGCAGGGCGGGAGATTCCCATTGGGGGCCGGCCGATGCGACCTTGCACCTGCCCGCTGCGCGGCACCATCTTCCTGCGCCCGGCAGGGCGGGAGATGCACGCACGCCATGCCGGGGATGTGGGCTGTGCCCGCTGCAAGCCCTCCATCCGGGGTCTCCGGCTGCTCCAGATGCTGCTCGGCTGCCATCCTTGGCTCTCAGGGTCGGGGGCCAGACCGCCCCCTCTGGACCTATCCTTCCGCCAGCATCCTTTAACTTTACGAGTTGTCGGCTTCCTTCGAGGCGATGACGTCCTGCTCCTCCCACGGACGACCCTGTACCGGGTGTTCCTCCTGGACCTGCGGTTGGTCACCCTTCTTCTTCAGCTGCATACCCGCGACTCAGTGAGTATGATCGTGACCTGATTTGGGGTAGGTCGGGTGACGCTGCCTTATCGGGTCCGCCGGACGAACACATTGTCACGGTCATAAAATCAGTCCTGCCTCGCATTGGGTGTGTCGGGTCCGTCCTGTAGATCGGCCTCTTCCACGTGGCGCTTTGTGGGCGCTTTCGCCTACTGGCACGCACCTTTCATAAAGCTCATTTGTTTAACAGCGGGTGCCGTGAATTGGTATAACCGGCTTCCAGCTGACATTAATCACTCACGCAATTATATGTTCACGTGGGTCTCCAACATTAGCTTTATATATGTTTTTTATTTCCATGTATGCCAGCTATGAGTAAGCACTCGTCATGAGTGCAAAAGGCGTCAGCTGATCTATACACTTCTGTGGTAGTGCTTTGTATACTTCTGTGATCCAGCTTTTTATTAATAAAAGCACTTATCATCAGACCGGTGTGCGGCTTCCAGATTTCCTCGTTCTTTTCGGAAGGCGTCAAGGATCAAATCTGGCATTGTGAATTTATGGATTTCTCCGTGAGACGATCGACAAATCCCGTCAGGTTGACGTGGCGACCAATGCGAACAATTCAAGCAGCTTCCTCTGACATCCGGGAACTGGTTGCAAGGGTTCTGTTCTTATGCCGGAGTGCTTTACGAGCGTTTTCCGGAGTTCGCTGCATCACTTTCTTGCTATCTTGATCTCATTTGGGGTACCTACAAAGTGTATGGGGGCCAGTGTTGGTTCCATTACGACACCCAGTTTCGCAAAAAAAAAAAAAAAATGGCATCAAGGAAGGAGTTCCGCTTGATTGCCAGGATGGTAGCCTGTGGTTATGGCTTATTTGCCCCCACAGGCCTTCGTCCGTTCAGCCTCCAGCCGGTGTTCCCTCTGGAGCGCCGGATGCCTCCAAAAAGGCCTCTGCTGGGTTTTTTACTGAGAGCCACTGCAAGTGGTACACCGCGTGTCGTTTTAAGCACGAGTGCTCATTTTGCCGGGGCGCTCACCCAGCCAGCTGGTGCTTCCACAAGGGAAAACAACCTCTTTCCCGGCCGGGGGGCCAAGCCTGACATTTCTAAACCAGAGGACCCCAGTGATCATCTCAGAGATGCTTCCCTGGCTAGACCGGTACTCCCCCCCCCCCTTCATAGTGAAGCCTTGATCTTGAGGGACGGTTTAGACCGTGGCTTTTGGATCCCCTTTTACTCCTTCGAATGTGCCGGCACGGCACCTAATTCCATGGGCTGAGCTATTTCTTGTTACTTCCATCTGTTGGGATGCTACTTTCAGGGAAGATATTTTTGACATGCCCCCCCCCCCCCATGGGCTGTGCAATACAACTTCAATCTTTGCTGGGTCAATTGGTCTTTACCTTTCCGCGTCACCCGCATGGGACTGGCTTTCTGTAGACGTCTGGCATGGGCCACAAAGGGGGTGGCTGTCCCCCACCATTATATCAGTATCACCAAGCCCATGACTTAGGGGACGTGGCTGCCCTTCCTCCAGTCCTACAACGGCCAGTCATGTCGGTTGCTGGAGGAGGTAATGAACACACAGCTGGAGCTATATACCGATGCAGCAGGTTTCTGTGGTTTTGGTGTTTTTTCCAAGGGGAGTGGTCTGCTGATTGTTGGCCGGCCTCATGGGCCCGCATGGATCTTTTGCGCAATCTTACACAGCTGGAGCGTTTTCTGATTATTGTCGCCATTGAGCTGTGGGGTGAGCGGTTGCACAATCGATAGGTGGGTTTTTTCTGGTCCGATAATATGAGCGTGGTGCAAGTGGTCAGTCAACAGTCTGCCAGATCCCCTCTGGTCATGTCGTTGCTGCGTTTTTGGGTTTTAAAGTGCCTGCAGTTTAACGTTTTCTTAGAGCTAGGCATGTCCCTGGAACTGCTAATGATATTGCCGATGCTCCCTCTCTTTCACAGCTCCATCATTTCCGCGCCCTTGCCCCGTCGCTTCCCCGGAGGGCCTCCCTGTCCGGCCTACTTGCGGAACCTCGTTTTTGAGGTTTGCCAGTCTTCTGGGTGTTGCCTTCCCGTTGGACGTGGGCGTCGTACTGCCGGGTGTGGGACAAAATGGGTTCAGGCGTCGGGTGGTCATTTTTCCATCTCATCTTCACGGGTAATATGCGTGGTTTTATTTCTTACCTTGTTTATTTACTGCAAGAGGTTCTTCAGGTTGCCACGGTTTTGTTGGCCATGCCTTCTTTGTCCTTCTTGGTTTTCAGCTCCTTGGGTGAGAAGACATCACAAAAGCGTTTCTGACCCGTCGGGGCCTGCGGGGTTGGAGGTGTGCGACTTACTCCCCCGATTCCCGGCGTCCGGTTTCCCTCCCTCTTCTCTCCGGTATCCTTTCCCTGTTGCCGTCTTTTTGTTTCCCCATTTGAGACGCTTCTCTTCTGGATCATGGAAGATTCCTTCATTTATTGGGCCGTGCGTCGGTTCGGAGCTACGGGAAGAACTGGGGGTTTTTACCTATGATCTCGACCGGATCCGCTGGCTTGGGCTTCATGGTTTACGCTGGCCTCGGGTCCTTCCAGAGTGTTTACGCATTCGGTCCCATGTGACTGGCCCCATCATCTTGATTCTTCACGCTGGGGGAATTAGGTGGGTTATACACGTTCTATGTCTTGATCTCTGCCATCAAGCGGGACATTGCTCAATGCTATGCAGTTGACACCAATTTGGTGCCCATCTGGTCGGAAATTGTGCCTCGCCTGCTGTGGGCAAGGGAATTACCTGCTCCCACCCCCACACGGCCAGAACGCTTCCGTCCGAAAGTGAACGCTCAGGTCGCTAAGTTTGTTTGGCAAATAGGGGGGGTTCGTCATCAGTCACAAGGATCTGGAGGGTAATAATAATGATCTGTTGAGACTGGATGGCCTTCACCTTAATGGCATTGGGTTGGATATATTCAATCTTGGCCTGCAGCGAGGTGTGGAACAGGTGCTGGCTGCGGTGGGGCGCACGTCAGTTATTAACTGACGGGCGTTTGGCGGTTTTCTTGACCTTGCCAGCAGTTAAAGTTGCTGTAATGGGCTATGCCCTTGATGGAAAATTGGAAATAGGCTGTCTGTCCAGCACTTATGGTAAGGACAGGCCCCACTTCCCTAATTTGGTTAAGTGCTCACAGTACGACTGTGACTGGTACTGGTTAAATATGTTCACCACTTCCCTCTTTTGGTTAAGTGCTCACAGTACGACTGTGACTGGTACTGGTTAAATATGTTCACATGTTATGTGTTGGAATTTAATAAAGCTGTGGCCTTGCCCTTTCCAACCTAATGGTTGTAAGTGTCTTATTTAATGGAGTGAAGGGCAAGGGTGGTGGGGGATTTTATCCCTTGGTGTTAAGTTAAGTGGGACCTAAGCCCATTGCGCCTCAGCAGTCATGAAGGCCTCTTGAGCCCCCTAGGGAAAGAGAGCCTTGACTGATGGGGGCATGGCTAGGTGTGTAACAAGTGGAACGATTGGTTGGGACATTGGGATGGGATGGGCCTGAGCTCAGGAAATCGTGTGCCCCAGGGAATTCTGGGTCTTTCGGAAGAGTCGTTGGAAGAGCTGCCCACCCTCCCGCCCCCTTTTTTCCTATGTTTGGTATGTCACAGCTTGCTGCGGTTTTCTTGACCTTGCCAGCAGTTAAAGTTGCTGTAATGGGCTATGCCCTTGATGGAAAATTGGAAATAGGCTGTCTGTCCAGCACTTATGGTAAGGACAGGCCCCACTTCCCTAATTTGGTTAAGTGCTCACAGTACGACTGTGACTGGTACTGGTTAAATATGTTCACCACTTCCCTCTTTTGGTTAAGTGCTCACAGTACGACTGTGACTGGTACTGGTTAAATATGTTCACATGTTATGTGTTGGAATTTAATAAAGCTGTGGCCTTGCCCTTTCCAACCTAATGGTTGTAAGTGTCTTATTTAATGGAGTGAAGGGCAAGGGTGGTGGGGGATTTTATCCCTTGGTGTTAAGTTAAGTGGGACCTAAGCCCATTGCGCCTCAGCAGTCATGATGCTTGGTGTATAAAAGGAAAATTCTGGTGACAGGTTTGTTTTCTTTAAAAAAAAAAGTGATTAGTGTGGAGATATCCCAACATTGTAAAAAAAAAAAAAAAAACATAAAGTAAGCAACAGTTGCAATACTTGTCTTCCTACGTTGTCTGATTGTAAGTGATGCCCCTATCTGCTGCAGCTGTGCTTTGACAGTGCGAGTCTGACATGACTTTGACAAAAGAAAACTTTGGTCAGTTTGTGCCGATGGTCAGTTACATCACGGCTCCCGACATTCCCAGATTGGAGCCAAATTCCTCTCCGCCTGTTATCTCTTCAGTTGTTGGTCTGAGACATAAACCTCTATAAAAATGTTATTTAAATGATGGGATCTTCTCATTTGAAAGGAAAAAGTGTAAAGCAAGTGGCAATAAAAATCACTTATAGGGTAAACCACTTATTTAGCATACAAGGGCCCTAATAACACTTGTATGTTGCTGCAATGCACGGTAAAACATTGCAAAGTAGCGCAATGAATCTGGTGTATGTGTGGCACCATTTATTGTGAATGGCACTCCAACACACTACTTTAGAGGAAGAGACATGATGCACCCACCTGTGTACTATATTGTGTGTTTTGCTGTGCCATATTGCTAAGAGTCATGTGGATTTTTGGATCCTTTGTGTTGCATTGTCATTCCATTCATAATGAATGGGCTGTTTTAACACAACGCATGTTAACATGTGACATAACATGCATTAGGATCCAACATTGAGTTAAAAGAAAAAAAATACCCTCTGCAAGTTAAAGGTGGCAAAATAAGCTGTAGTTCACCTTGAACTCCTCGATTCAGCAGGCTCCCTCAATCTTTGTGACTGGTCCGCCACTGCCTCCTGGGTAAGCTGCTTCCAGCCATGGTTGCACTCCTGCCTCCACCACGTTCAGTGCAGGGTTACCAGACTTTGGTTACCAGACTTTGGTTACCAGACTTTGGTTACCAGAGCAGCACTAGAGCCAGCTGGAGCAGGAAGTCATGTAAGTATTACAGCCTCTCATTGAAGTGCGGAGGGGCACCACTACAAAGGTATTTTTTCAGTTGTGCCCAAAGTTGGGATTTAAGGAAAAAGAGTCACCAACACTCAACTGAAGATCAAGCATCAATGTCTGTTTACATCACATTACATCATACCTGTCAGATGCAGCCAATGTTTTGGAGCCTTGCAAGGTTCCCTCCTCAAGGCGATCTAGTGGTCACTGTGTTGTCTTGAGGAAGGGCCCACTCAAGGCCCAAAACTGTACCTGACAGATGTGACTCGATGTGAATTAACACACGTTGATTCTTGATCTTCGGTGACTCGTGTTTTTTTTTTTTCCTAAAGCCCAACTTTGGGCACAACCAAAAAACGTAGTGGGGCCACTCTGCACTGTGACACAATGTGAATAAACCCACATTTAATTTTTGATCTTCAGCTCACAAAACACACACAACACAAAAATATAAACAACTGGTATCCTCTGGGTCAGGGGTCTCCAAACTTTCTAAAGAAAGAGCCAGTTTAGACTTTAGGGGGGCCGGATTGTGGCCATTGCAAGTAGAAAATGTCCCGGCATCAGTGGGCATAAACAATGCCCAATTTTGGGGTCAGTGAGTGGAATTGTGCCCCATTGTTGGTTTCATTGGGTGGGGGGGAGAATTATGCCCCATTGTTAATACTTGAAGGAACTGTGCCCCATCGTTGGTGTCAGTATTTGGAAAACACTCTGTATTGTGGGGCTATATAGACAGTTTTTTTTTTTTTTTCTTTTAAAGAGTAATAAGACTTTTAATTATACAAAAATATTTAAAAAGAATACATGTACATCGAAAGTGGGCTGCTGTGCCATGCTGCCTCTGCATACAATGCTGACTGACACCAGCTGCAAATCAAGTCTGGTTATATGTGCTTTTTACCCACTTGCCGACTGCCCCATAACAGATTTACTGCTACAGAAAGCCTGCGCTGTGCAGGATCACATATATGTACGTGAGCCTGCACTTCCGGGTACCAGGCGCGGGTGTGCTGATCAGCAAGTCACGTGGGCCCGATGTCCGCCAGCGCCTGCTGATTGTACACAGTGTCGTCAGTCTGCCTATGTAAACAAGGCAGATTGCCGTTCTGTCAGTATAGAGGGCATGGATCCTGTGTTCCTGTAAAGCAGAAACGCCAATCAATGCCTAAAGCACCTCCCCCGCTACACTGAAACATTAGCTAGGCACACCGTTAACCCTTTGATCGCCCCTGATATTAACCCCTTCCCAGCCAGTGTCATTAGTACAGTGACCGTGCATATTTTTAGCACTGATTACTGTATTAGTGTCACTAGTTCCCAAAAAAGTCAGTTGTGTCCGATTTGTCAGCTGCAATATCGCAGTCCCGATAGAAGTCGCTGATCGCCGCCATTACTAGTAAAAAATAAATAAAAATATCCCATAGTTTGTAGACGCTATAACTTTTGCACAGACCAATCAATATACACTTATTGGGATTTTCTTACCATATATATGTAGCAGAATACATATTGGCCTAAACAATTTTTTATTGGATATGTTTTAGAGCAGAAAGTAAAAAAATATCAATTGTCGGTTGTTCTTTGTTTATAGAAGATAAAAAAAACAGAGGTGATCAAATACCACAAAAAAAGCTCTATTTGTGGGGGGAAAAGAGGACATTAATTGTACTTGAGTACAGTGTTGCACAACCGCGCAATTGTCAGTTAAATTAACGCAGTACTTGTATTAAAAAAAAAAAAAAAAAACCTTTCTCTGCCTATGCCTATATAGACCCATGATTAAGCGGGTTTTCCCAGTACAAGTTGTTATTGGGATGATGGCACCTTCAAACACCTTACAATTATCCACTACAGCAGGGGTCTCAAACTGGTGGCCCTCCAAATGTTGCAGAACTACAATTCCCATGAGGCATTGCAAGACTGACAGTTACAAGCATGACTCCCATAGGCAGAGGCATGATGGGACTTGTAGCTCCGTAACAGCTGGAGGGCTGCCAGTATGAGACCCCCGCACTACAGGCTCTCCTCACTTAATGACCAGGTTCCGTTCCAGCGACCAGGTCTTTCAACGAGGAGCCACATGTATTCAATATTTTAAGCATTCTTAACTACTGTACTTTATCATACCTCCCAACTGTCCCTGATTTTGAGGGACTGTTCCTCATTCAGAACAAAGTCCCTCTGTCCCTCTTTCCTCATTTGTCCCACAATTTGGTCTTATCTCTATAGTTGTATATAAAATGCACTATGCACTATTTACTGTATCTATCAAAAACTGTTTCCCGGTGCTAAACCTTTCTTCCAATTTCTAAATTGCTGCTTTTGTAAAATCTAAAAGCCAGTATAAAGGAATAGTGGTGGTAAAAAAGCACTTGTGGGTTTAACCAATCCCTTTTTATGATGTTCAATTCTCCTTTAAGAGAGTAAGTTAGTAGGTGTCCCTCATTCCCATCTCAGAAAGCTGGGAGGTATGCTGTATTCTGAAAAAAAAGACTAAAAACAACTCCAACACAATAACTTAAAATGCATGCATACATACAGAACACAAAAATATGGACAACAAAAATCCTGTACTGTACAATACATTGATGTACAGTGGCCAAAAAGTAAAAACAAGAGCTGGTCGGAAGTCGTTAAATAAGGAGAGTCGGTATATTGTTGGCGTCGTTGGGAGGAATTGTGTCCCTTTGTTGGCGTGGGGGGGGGGGAATTCTGCCCATTGTTGGTGTCAGAGGACAAAATATTGCACCGAGGGCCAGATCAGTTTGGAGACCAGTGCTCTGGGGTATTGCATGGTACCACCAATTATTGTCACTACCACCACCATCCATTGACCTTGATCTCATACCTCCCAACATTTTGAGATAGGAATGAGGGACACCTACTAACAAACATATGTAGCCATAGGACACACCCCCTGCCACACCCCCTTAAAGGAGAATTACCCTGCCACACCCCCTTAAAGGAGAATTACCCTGCCACACCCCCTTAAAGGAGAATTAACCGAAAAAAGGATAATTAAATCCACAGGTGCTTTTTTTACCACTACTATTCCTTTATATTGGCTTTGAAAATGTACAAATGCAGCAATTTAGAAATTGGATGAAAGGTTTGGCACTGGGAAACACTTTTTGAAAGATAAAAAGTGCATTTTATATACAACTATATAGATCAGACCAAAATGAGGGACAAATGAGGAGGAAAGAGGGACAGAGGGACATTGCTCCAAATCAGGGACAGTCCCTCGAAATCAGGGACAGTTGGGAGCTATGCTTGATCTCAACACTGTATGGAATGCAGTCTAGAACTCTACTATTATAATGTGCATTAACACACCAGTGTCCTTTTCCTACATACTTTGTGCTAAATGTTGTCCCCAATCTCCATTCCAAAAAGCTGGGAGGTATGTTACTAACTGACCTTCATCCATTTGTGGTTGCACAAGATCCATCAGATCCCCATTTAGTGCTCAGTCCTGAGCTTGAATTCGTCTGCTACGGACTATTATTCCAATACATGGACGGTACAGAGAAGCTTGTACATATTTGAAGTCAGGCAGCCGCAGATTTCTGTCGCACCAATAACCCCTTTGTTAACTCGCACGCTATATACAGTAGTTCTTTTTAGTTGGCGCCTGAATCAGCCCTGTCACTAAGGGAAATGTTCCTGTATATTTGCCACAGTCCTGCTTTGTAACTGTAAAAAGATGTCATTGATTTGGGTTGGTGATAACTGGAGTCCAATTCATTTAGTGCCCTTTTTCCTGGAATATTTCCTAATTACTTTCTTCTCCAACCTGGCTGTAAAAGGCGTCTTATTGTTCCTGCACCACTCAGCTTTATAGATTACTTTTTATCGCTTCTGTGGTTTATTGCCAAGCGTTACCATATGGTTTAGTTCTGCGGTTTTTGATGAAGGGTTTGTACTTCCCCCGTCTTTCTCTTCATTATATGAACCGATCATTATATCTGTCTATGACGGCTTACATAATCCAATAATATCCATCGGAGAGCGTGTAAAGCTGTCAGTGGGGTTCGGACGTGTGCTTTACATTCCGTACAAATGTTTCCAATGAAAGGAAAGGTACAGGCTTGTTTGTCGGTATAAGATCCGGAATGTATGTGACATTACTGTACTGACAGCATTCCTGCAGGGTTCCTGTGAGTTTATTGAATTTTTGTTGTAGGCACCAGAGGGGTGAGACGGTAACGCACCGAACAATATTTTAATGTTAAATTCCTGGGATGGGGATTGTAGGATAATAAGGCAGCTTTAGGGGGTTAGAAGAATAACTTGTATGGTTTTTAGTATGTCGCAGAGTTGGAATTTGGATATACATTGAGAGGGATAGTTAATTTGGAGCAGATGATATACTGAAAGCAGTTTTTTTTTTCTTAGCTTGTAAACATTCACAGTATACATTATATTACCAAAAGTATTGGGACGCCTGCCTTGACACTCACAAGAACTTTAATGACATCCCAGTCTTAAGCCTCGTACACACGATCGGATTTCCGGCAGGGAATTGTGTGATGACAGACGGTTGGCCTGAAATCAGACCATTAGTACGCTCCATCAGACAATTGTTGGCCAACTTTCCGCCAACAAATGTTGGATGGCAGGCTAGTAAATTTTCGGCAGACAACGGTCTGTTGTCAGATTTTCCTATTGTGTGTACACAAGTCTGTCACAAGTTGAAAGTACAAACACGCATGCTCGGAATCTGTGCTCCCCAAACACGACATTCGCAAAGGGTGGCGCTCAAGAGCTGAAATTCCTCGTAGTAAGTCGCTACGTTCGTGTTTGTTGGCCGACAATTGTGTACTGTATGTATGCAAGACAAGTTCCTGGCACACGCCCTTCGGAAAAAAGTCTGGCGCTTTGTTGGCCAACAATCTGATCGTGTGTACGAGGCTTTAGTCCATAAGGTTCTGTATTGAGTTGGCCCATCCTTTGCAGCTATAAGCTTCAACTCTTCTGGGAAGGCTGTCCACAAGGTTTAGGAGTGTGTCTATGGGAATGTATGACCATTCTTCCAGAAGTGCATTTGTAAGGTCAGGCACTGATGTTGGACGAGAAGGCCTGGCACGCAGTCTTCACTGTAATTCATCCCAAAGGTGTTCTATAGGGTTGAGGTCAGGACTCTGTGCAGGCCAGTCAAGTTCCTCCACCCCAAACTCACTCATCCATGTCTTGGATGAGTGAGTTTAGGGTGGAGGAACTTAACTGGCCTGCACAGAATCTTGACCTCAACCCAATAGAACACCCTTGGATATATGGATCTTGGGTTGTGTACTGGTGCACAGTCATGTTGGAACAGGACGGGGCCATCCCCAAACTGTTCCTACAAAGTTGGGAACATGAAGATGTCTTGGTATGCTGACGCCTTAATAGTTCCCTTTGCTGGAACTATGGTGAACTTCCTTTCGGTGCCGTGGTAACCCAGGATTAAGTGGGAGCTGGATGCCTCTAAAAAGAAGGTATCCGCTTCCCCCCCTAAAAAATGACATGCCAAATTTGGCATGTCAGAGAGTCACTTAAAGCGGAAGGTCCATTTTTGGGTGGAACTCCGCTATAAGACTTGTATTCAGTAATCCTAACTGGGGGGCTGAAAGATACATCGATCCATTTTATGAAGGCTTCTTAATGCCTTTTAGCCCTGGTTCACACTGGAGTGATTTGACATGTCAAATCGGTGGCAATTGCCTTCAATGGCACTGTCCTAAGCACCGATTTCAAAAAGTCGTTTCTGTACTACTTTTTGCGATTTCGGGCTGCGATTCACATTGACATCTGTGCAGGTTTCTCTGAAATCGGGGCTGACATACGGGAGTGAACTCGCACGGCTTCATTCCCGCAGCTCAGTGTAAACCTGGGCTAAAAGGCTTTTTTTTCTTTAGAATTTGAACTGAACAAGATGAGCATTTATAAACCAAATGGCTACCTACTGGGCATTGGCCAACTAGCCAGTTGCTGATCGATTATTTGTATGTTTTGCTGATACTGTAACTACCAGTGACTGCTTGTATGTCTTAGGTACATACTGTATGTATAATCTTCTAGACTCCATTTCATGGGCTCATAAACTAATAGTTTAATGGGTGTGGATATAAGGCATTCTAAACATTCGTGAGATAAGTAGACAGGCAAACGTCCCCTATTCTCTTGGTAGGGTCTGTCACTCCTCATAGGGGTCTATTTATAAAAAAAAGTGCTGTGTTAATGCCTTGTGCGTTTGCACAGCTGTAACAAATAATGACTGTATTGTGTCTAATATGTTTATTTGCAATGCTTGTCGGCTCCATCTAGTGGCCATAATGTGGTATTTTCCTGATTTGAGGTATTTCATAAAAATTATGGCCACTAGAGATTGCTGGCAAGCATAGCAAAAAAATGCATTAGACACCATATGTTTAGGAACAGAACATTTTGTATAGAAAGATTCCTTAATATCTACAAGGTGTTTTTGCTTTTGTTAAAAAAAAAAAAAAAAAAAAAAAAACTCCAAATAAGAAAAAGTAAAAGGTTGTAAATACATTTCTCAGACATTTGTGATTTTCACAATGATCATCTTTTAATGGCAAGGAAGGGGCCCTTTTGGATGAGGCAGTAGCACAATGCTCACCCTAGTATAACAGTTTTAGAAAGTTTTAGTGACTTTTTTTTTTTTAGGCAAGGAAATAAGTGGCCCTCTGACATCAATCACCGGCCATCTGCAACTGTCTAAATCGGTTAGTAAACTGAGATCATGCAAATAATTACTATGTAAAGTAAGGGAAAAATTCCACGTGCAGTCTAATCTCATGCTGCTATGTAACGTAAGCTTTTGTCAGCAGTCACATTAAAATCAATGATGAACAGGTGGATAGGTGTATCTATAGTGTGCATATATAATATAATAAAAAATACACACACACACGCCACTTTATTAGGTACACCTGTTCAATTGCTTGGTAACACAAATTGCTAATCAGCCATTCACATGGCAGCAACTCAATGCATTTAGGCATCTAGATGTGGTGTAGACGACTTGCTGAAGTTCAAACCGAGCATCAGAATGGGGAAAAAAGGGGATTTAAGTGACTTTGAATGTGGCATGGTTGCTGGTGTCAGATGGGCTGGTCTGAGTATTTCAAAAACTGCTGATCTACTGGGATTTTCACACACAACCATCTCTAGGATTAACAGAGAATGGTCCAAAAAAGAGAAAATATCCAGTGAGTGGCTGTTGTGTGGAGAAAAATGCCTTGTTGATGTCAGAGGAAAATGGGCAGGTTTTGAGACGATAGAAAGGCAACAGGAACTCAAATAACCGCTCATTACAACCAAGGTATGCAGAATACCATCTCTGAACGCACAACACACACACGGATCTTGCAGCAGAAGATCACACCAAGTGCCACTCCTGTCAGCTAAGAACAGGAAAGTGAGGCTACAATTTGCATAGCAATATTTTTTTTTTATAATTTTTCTTGTCAGAATTTTTGGAAAATTAAGAGATTAAAAATGTTTTTTTTTCTAACATACTGTCACCAGTGCAGTACAGTGTCCTCATATAACTGATGTGGTGGTATCAGGGACACTATAATACACTATAATATACTGTGACCAGAGCAATGCAGTGTTAACACTAAATATTATTATTATTATTATTATTATTATTAGTAGTAGTAGTCTGGAGAGGTGATTTTTCTTTTTTTAACTATGAATTTCACTGTTCTAAGCAACCATTTTTTTCCGAATGACTTGTATTCATTCAATGTTTACTATTGTGATTCGCTACAATTGGCCACACATATTCACATGGTACAGATGGACTGTGATTGGCCCTGTCTTTACCATGTGATCACTGTGACCAATCACAATAGTACACAATAAATGGAAGCCATCGATTGTGTACAATTATGTGACCAATCACAGCACCGGGTAATGAAGAGGTATGGTACTCAGGTGGTTAAACAATTTTTCCAGCCTGTCTCATCTTTCTTCACCGTGCTGGTGGGGTCAGTTTAAAGTGGGGTGAGTCTGTTTTTCAAACAGACAATCCTGTTCAATAGAATGTCTTGTCTTTAAAAATGAATTGGTTCATTCAGTTTGGTAAATGGTCCTCTAATATCATTTCTAAGGGCTTGTTCTCAAGTGCAGCAGCCCTTGCCACCCCCTCTAAAACATGATCACTTTTCAGAGGGTGATTGACTGCTGGCTGGGAGGCAATATTTTGTGCACGTGGTTGCGGCATTGTGGCATGGCCCTGTTAACGTTAATGGGTCCAGTTTGGCGGCAGTACTGTCTACCAATGCGATGGGGTGGGGTGTAATTTTTGCTGTGGCTGCAAAGAAAAGCATTGTGGATGCGGCATTGGTACGGCCCTCTGTCTTTGTCTGGGCAAGTAGCAAAACCGTGCTCAACTGCCTGATTTCCCACCCCTATCAGACAATATAAGATGAACTGTTGTGATTGGCTCTCGAAAGCTCTATACGAACGATCAGAACGTCATATAAGCGATATTTTTCCGACGACTTTCTGATCATGTGTACGGGCCTAAACTCATATGGTCTACAAAAGAAGAAATTGGGATCACTAGCACTTGCTGAAAGGCCATGGTAGGGAGCGATCAGTATCCAGAAACATTCAATCCACAGGTGCTGTGATTAAACCCCCTCACCATATGATGTTGCCCCCCATGTCAGACGTCTGTTGGAAGGAGTGATTATATTACTGCTAAATTAAAAGTTAATTTCTTGTAAGAACTCTTCTGTCTGAGGACTGGTGTTTTCAGCCCTATTCATCAATAGCAGCAGCTTGGCTAATTATCTTTTGTCTCCATTATGTGTAGCTGAATGAATGAGTAAGGTAAGATGTATTTTCATTGGCTTCTGAATTCCTGGTTTGACAACTATTGACTCATTTTACGTCATACCAAAAAGTTTGTGTGTGTGTACGTGATGAATTAATTTCATTTTAATAGAATTAAGTTCTATTAAAGAAGGAACATTGTTAGTAATTTGTACAATCAAAGCCTCTCTTCTATATTTCCCCTTTTTTTTTTTTTTTTTTTTTTTTTTTAAGCCACTTCAGCCCCGGACCATTTTGCTGCCAAATGACCGGGCCACTTTTTGCAATTCGGCACTGCGTCGCTTTAACTGACAATTGCGCGATCATGCAACGTGGCTCCCAAACAAAATTGACATCCTTTTTTTCCCACAAATAGAGCTTTCTTTTGGTGGTATTTTATCACCTCTGCAATTTTTATTTTTTGCGCTATAAACAAAATAGAGCGACAATTAAAAAAAAAAAGAGAGAAATATTTTGTACTTTTTGCTATATAATTCCCAATTTTTTTTTAAAAAAAGCAAACTTCTTACTAGTAATGGCGGCAATCTGCGTTTTTTTTTTTTTTTTTATCATGACTGCGACATTATGGCGGATACATCGGACATTTTTTACACTATTTTGGGAGCATTGTCATTTATACAGCGATCAATGCTATAAAAATGCATTCATTACTGTAAAAATGACACTGGTAGAGAAGGGGTTAAGTGTGTCCTAGGGAGTGATTCTAACTGTTAGGGGGCGTGGGGGGGCATGGCTTACTGTGATACGTCACTGATCGCTGCTCCCGATGAGAGGGAGCAGACTATCAGTGTTGTGTCACTAGGCAGAACAAGGAGATGACATTAGCTAGACATTGAGGCCGTGGGTCCCGCGGGCAGGGTCACGGAGACTGCGGCAGGAGCGCGCCCACTAGGGGGCAGGTTCAAAGCAAGGCATATATAGGTTGCTTTGCCTGCCTGTGCCATTCTGCCAACGTAAATGTGCGTGAGGCTGTCGGCAAGTGGTTAATCTATGATACTTAAACCTCCCTGGCGGTATGATTATGTCTGTGGTTTTTGTTTTTTTTTTTTATGCTGAAAGTGGTACAATGTTTTGCATGGAAATTTGGTGATTTTATATTGTAGGCCTATAATTCTTAGGAATAATTTAAATCTGTCCAAGAGTCTAGTAGACATCCCGGGTATGATGAAGTTTGAAACACAAAATCATAAAATTATAATAATGATTATAACAAATAATATAATAATAATAAAATGTAATCCAATCAAAAACATTGAAATTTGCCCAGTTACAGAATTGTCGCTGTCGTTACTTTCAGTGTTTGATGAATTTCCCAACAAATTGCTATCGCTCAATTCTGCAAGTGATTCTAATTTACTATTGCTGTTTTCTAGCTGGTCTAAAACCGCTTTTGATGTAAAGGGACACTTTTTGGTTGCTGTGGACAATCAACTTTCCAGGCAGAAAGAACAGTATATATAATATAATATAAAACTGCATGCAGGGCACTGGACAAAGCTTTGGGAAAAAAGGGAGGTGAAATGATTTGATACAGTACACTGTAATCTTAGTGTCCTGTATGTATTATGCTTTTTGAATTTGGTGCCGGGCTCTGTCCCCGTGCATTGAGACGCTCGCAGGGAACGGAGCCCGGCACAGTGATAGATCAAGCGGAGGACACAGCCTGCGGACATCGCAGGATCCTGGGGACAAGGTAAGTAACTTTGCCTGGCTCCTGCGATGCAATCCCAAGTGTGGCTTGGGGGTTAATGCTTTTGGTAATGAAAATTCACCCCAAGCCACACTCGGGAATACCACGAGAGAGTTTAATGGAGCAAGAAATACCAGTCAAAGTGCTAGTAGTTTTTCTAAGAAAATCACTTTGAAAAGGGTAACGCTGAACCCCGGATTGAATAGAGATTCATAAAAATCTCTACTTTTTTATAGCCGAACCTCCCCACTGTTAGGATGGCTTCACACTGCCCCACTGCGCTTTGGCTAAAGCGCACTTAAAGAGGTTGTAAACCTCTGAAAAACAAAAAAATACTAGCTCATTATGAAATGCTATAAAACGAAGCTGTTGCAGCGGTCCCCGCACACCGCTGTCATGGCTGACATCTTTCCCGGAGCTTCTTCGGGGCTTAGAAGTCTATGGTAAAGTGCAGCTAATCCACCGTGAGTCAGCTGTGATTCGCCTATAGCACAGTGGGGCTGCGTGAAGCCACCCTTATGTGTTTACATTCACACAGCCTGCCAAAAATATATTTTTTAACACTTCTGACCTTTCTAGTTTCTTTGGAGCAGGTTTATACATAGAACTCTATAGACAGCTTGTATTGCTCACAATAGCTTGCATATACAATTGGGGTACAGATTGAGGAACAGGTTTTTTATACCACTCATACCTTGAGATCTTTAAAGTGTACAGTATCTCATAAGTGAGTACTCCCCTCACATTTTTGTAAATATTTTATTATATCTTTTCATGTGACAACACTGAAGAAATGACACTTTACTACAATGTAAAGTAGTGAGTGTACAGCTTGTATAACAGTGTAAATTTGCTGCCCCCTCAAAATAACTCAACACACAACCATTAATGTCTAAACCACTGGCAACAAAAGTGAGTACACTCCTAAGTGTCCAAATTGGGCCCAATTAGCCATTTTCCCTCCCTGGTGTCATGAGACCTTGTAACTCTAATGCCGCGTACACACGGTCGGACTTTTCGTCTACAAAAGTCCGACAGCCTGTCCGACAGACTTCCGGCGGACTTCCGGCGGACTTTCGGCGGACTTGCAGCAGACTTTCTAACGAACGGACTTGCCTACACACGACCACACAAAAGTCCGACGGATTCGTACGTGATGACGTACACCGGACTAAAATAAGGAAGTTCATAGCCAGTAGCCAATAGCTGCCCTAGCATGGGTTTTTGTCCGTCGGACTAGCACACAGACGAGCGGATTTCGGGGTCCGTCGTAGTTACGACGTAAAGATTTGAAGCATGTTTCAAATCTAAAGTCCGTCGGATTTGAGGCTGAAAAAGTCTGCTGAAAGTCCGGAGAAGCCCACACACGATCGGATTACCAGCCAGCTTTAGTCCATCGGCGTCCGTTGGACTTTTGTAGATGAAAAGTCCGACCGTGTGTACGCGGCATAACAAGTCACAGGTGTGAATGGGGAGCAGTTGTGTTAAATTTTGATGTTGTTCTCACTCTTTCATACTGGTCACTGGAAGTTGAACATGGCATCTCCATGGCAAAGAACTCTGAGGATCTGAAAAAAAATTGTTGCTCTACATAAAGATGGCCTGGGCTTTAAGAAGATTGCCAAGACCCTGAAACTGAGCTGCAGCAGTTTGGAAAATAGATGTTGAAGTGGTGGCGGGTCGGCCTGTCAGCGCTCAGACCATACACCGCACACTGCATCAAATTGGTCTGCATGGCTGTCGTCCCAGGAGGAAGCCATGCAAAAACTGACAGGCAGACCTGATCGCAAAGCCTGTGTGAAAGGACCCGGAGTATTCTCCCAGACTGATTGCAAAAGCAGAAATACATTTTAAAGTGAAGCTGTCATGATCAAAGTAGTCAAACTAACATTACTAGTAAAGCGAGTAGCTTATAGTGCCTGCAGGTACAAAAATTCATCTTCAGTGAGTATAACTGGGGTGGGGACACCAAATGGGTGATTCTACATTTCAAGTGGGACAGTGTCTCTTTAAATAAGCCCAGAAGTGGAACTTCCGCTTATTTGTCTAGTCACCCACTCCAGTGCCACTGTCACGTACCTGGTGGTAGTCTGATATGCAGAGGAGGGCTTCTCTTACACCTCTGACTTAAAACCCCTGGTAGAGTAAACAGGAGGTGCGGGAGTGCAGAGTCGCACGAATGCCTGGCAGAGTTGCTAGCAGTGGAGCTGAACCAGAACTGATGGTAGAGTCGTGGACGAACACCGACACAGCAGGAAGCCAGGAACAGCTGTCAGGCTGGAGACTGGAATAGGCTTGTACTTGGCCACGGGCTGGAGCGTGGGTACAATAGCTAGCAGGAACAATATCAACATGGACTGGGGCACAGGCAGGTGCAGGCAGGCTGTCTTAAGACACTGGTAAACAAGTCCAGAACAGATGTGGGTACAGAAGCAGAGTCAGGTTCAGGCAGTTTCAGCAACAGGCTGGCAGTGAGGTAGCAGAAGGAACAGGCAGGAGCGTAGTTAGGTTAGAGACAAGCCGGGGTCAGATGCAGGCGGATAGCAGGAATAGTCAGGGACAAGCCGGGTAGGTCAACTGGAACGGATAACAGGAATCACAGGGAACACCGTAGACCAGACAGCACTGATCCTGGGGAATGAGTCAGTTTAAATAGTCCATTTAGCGGCAAGAACTGTCACCGAGTGCGCGTGCACACTCGTTGGCATCCCGTTCTGCACTGGCATGTGTTCATTGGTGCACGCAAGCATGCCCACGCAGCTCTTCTCAGTGGGACATGCAACACAGGATCGTCTATGGCCGCCATGTTGGATATTGGCAAGCACTTCCTGACAGCCACATTTTGCACCTTTTGGGGGGAGGGGAGCGGATACCTGTCTTTGACAGGTACCCTGTCCCCACTTGCAGGGGTGGGTGGACCTCCGCTTGAATGTGCCTCTACTCTGCTTTAATTCTACCCATTTATCCATCTACAGTTCGATGTAGTGGGGATGGGTTAGAATTGCATTCACATTTTTGTTCCTGCCTGTGTCTGTTGCAAAAAAAGTTCCCTAATTCTCTGTTCTAATAATACAGGGGCCACGTTTTACTAAAGTATATATTGCTAGGCACACACTTACCCCGTCCAGGTCGCGGGCGGCTTCCCCGGCTTCTCCTCCCGGCCAATACGGTTCTAAGACCTGCTTCCTGTCCTGATTGGCTGGGAGAAGAAGCAGGAAGACACAAGTGGGTGGGCTTGGGGCGCGCTGCTCTGCGTCCCCAGCCCAACCATTTTTGAAGCAACTTAGAGCCGCAGGCTCTAATCATGTACTTCAAAACAATGAAAAAAAACCTCATACAAATCTATGCACCCGGCACACCGCATGGAGATTAGGGGGCAGGACCCCTGCACCCCTTATGGACTGGCCGCCAATGTTCCAGCCTCTCATAAGCTTTACAGGCTATCTGCTGAATGGTGTACCAGTGCCTTCCAGCCACACAGATATCAGAATACCATGCTCTGGGCTAAATGGCCAATGTGCATAAGGACACACTGGTTTCTCCAGTTGGAAAAGGCTGTAAACAGAACGCTGTAAACACCTCAAATCTGGCTGGTTTACTGCACTTTGTACATCATTATTAGCATTTGCACAGATCTATGGAAGAATCCAGTGTATATTTGTAAGCTGTGGGAGGTTTAGAAATTCATGTCACATCTTCCCAATCAGTAAATCTCTAATGTAGCATTTTTTCGAACGGGTCAGACCAGTATAGATGGCCTCATGGGTGATTCATTGAACAATCACCTCCTGCTCCTGCATGTGCTCAGCATAAATGTGGTATGTACAGTGTGTGCCTTGGGCAACTGTTACGTTTTTTTTGTTCATGCGGTCTGAATCATTTCAACTTTTAAAGGGAATTCCCACCTTTTTGGCCAATTATTCATCCGAAAAAGGGCAAGGCAGTGAGATAATCAACTTTAAAGAATTCCAGGTACAGTGTTTTTTACATATAGAAAATGTAACTATGTATATACCATACCTGTGAGTTACATCTTGAAGCTGGAAATCCCTGTAGTAGGCACCCCCAATATAGTGATCTCCACTTGCTTCTGCATCCTGCGCTGATCAACTGCCCTGCTGCATTGTGAATACAGGACAGCGGCTGCTGGGCATGGGGGCCATTCATAGAATGCTTTGTGTTTTGTTTTTTGTTTTTTGTTTTTTTTCTTATGGCGCCCATACTGAGTGGCCAAACTTTTGTGTTCATAATGCAGCAGGGCAGATGCTTGGCATGGGAACTGGAAGCATTTGTTGATCACTGTACCAGCAGCACCTACTACAGTGTTTTCCAGCTTCTAGATGAATCTCAAAATTATAGTTACGTTGATCCAAGCTGGACTAATGCAACTATGTAAACATATCTAGAACTGGAATTCTTAAAGTGGTTCTAAAGGCTGAAGGGACGTCTCCTCATTGGCTGAGACAGCAGTGGGACCCCGTTTGGCTCCCATTTCTGTCAATCACAGTAAATGAGCCAATGGGGGGGAGTCATTGCCGAGCTGTGGCTCTGTGTATTATGGATGCATAGAGCAGCGGCTCGGGAGCGAATACACAGCAGTGCCCCCTCCGGCAAGCTGCTTTCTCTGGGGCCACTGCTGGAGGGGGAGGAGCCAGAAGCACCAGCGGGAGACCTGAAAAGAGGATCAGAGCTGCTCTGTTTAAAACCACTGCTCAGAGCAGGTAAGTACAGCATCTCACAAAAGTGAGTACACCCCTCACATTTTTGTAAATAATTTATTATATCTTTTCATGTGACAACACTGAAGAAATGACACTTTGCTACAATGTAAAGTAGTGCGTGTACAGCTTGTATAACAGTGAGGGGATTTGCTGTCCCCTCAAAATAACACACAGCCATTAATGTCTAAACCGCTGGCAACAAGTGAGTACACTTTTTTGTGTTTTTTTTTTTTTTTTTTTTTTTTTTTTTTTTAACCAAGCTTTAATATCCCTTTAATTAGTGTATACATTATCCATTGTTTTCCATTATGTGTAAACATTCCATAATTGGGGGGGAGGAAGAGAAGAAAAGAAAGATGACACAAGTACAAAGGCTAGTTACTTTTCTTAAGTACTGTTCTAACAATCTGTACTAAAGCTGTGTACTGCCTTAGTCAGAGGATGTTGAGATGCTTCATATTGGCGGAAACTGAAAAGAAATTCAGTAATAGACTAGAGGAAAAAAATCAATAGTTGTATTTTAGAGGTTACAACTATTGTTGTTCTCATGTAATGCAAGACCTTTTGTCCCTATTCCTCTTGTGACCTTCACTCATGACCCCAATAGAGCGAAGCATTTAAAACCTTGCTTTACAGCTTTACAGAAACTAAATGACAGCACTGGGTTTCCCTGTATCAGCCCTTGACGGAGCTTTAATAGTGTATACTACAAACAGGGTGCTCAGGCAGACATTTCTATTGGACTGTATTTTTGACCAATAGTGATGGACAAATCTACCTAGGTTTCATTCACCAAGGGTTTGTTGAATCTTGTTCAAAATTTGGCAACTATTATTGACTATTGTAGTCAAATTCTGGACATGCGGCAAACTACAGTAGCACTCTCCTATTAGGCTGCTAGGTTTTGATTAGACAAATCTAGTTTTTGGCTCTCCTGTAATCAGCAGAGTTTGTGATTTACAGAATATAATGGGTGTCACGGAACGTCCTACACTCCGCTTGAGTGTTTCCATCAGTATACCACTTCCTCCCAGTCTGGACTCAGATATCCGATATTCCAACCGCTCATAAGCACAAAACAAGGCGACACTTGTTTCACTGCTAACATGGACTATTTTTATTTAGAATCAAAATTACAAGACTTTATATGCCATTGGAACCTCCTCTGACAATACAACTGTAACCTAATTAACATGAGCTAGTTTACAAAATCATTTACCCAGACTAGGTGACTATTCAATACACATTACCATAAACATCAACACAGGGTTAATTAGAACAAACAACAATGTGTGGAATACCCTTAGAACCTGTGGTAAGCCAGACTAGACTCATTTACATTAAACACATTAAAGTAGAGAACAAGACCGGTAGTTGGAGTTGATGACACCAGCATCTCCTCACAGTATGTGTCCCAACAGTATGAATCAGTCTTATCAGCAGGGGGGCTGCTGGAGGAATCCCCCCTCCCTCTACAGGGACACACATCCCAAATGACCACAGCAAAGAGTCCACAACAGAATGAGACAACATACAATATATACACGATTGAGTCTGATTAGTACAGATCAGACTGGATTTCTAATTCACCTTGCAGAGTATTGTTCCCTTAAAATCCAGGGCCCATAATCTGTTGGCAAGAGGCTCACATTCAGTCCCCTCCAATAGCCTCTGTCCCGGGTGAGTCTGTCACAGTGGGTGGGCGAGTCAGATAGGTAGCCTGATTATTTAAGCAGCCTCAGCCAATCCCTGGAGATGTGTCCAGATGGTGGATGGGAAGTGTATAAATATTCTGGAACAGAAGAGAGCAGTGTTTTTTGTTTTTTTTTTGTTTTCCCCCTGGAGGAGAGGTTCCCAGCCAGGAGGGCTGCCTGGCTGTCTTGCTGAAGACCCTACTTATCAGGATCCCAGCCATTATGAGAGCCTGCTCAGCCATAAACCCTATTAGTGACCTAAGCGGGTGCCACCTATTAGGGTGCCACTGAAGATCTGCCTTGGAAGTTCACATAAGGACCTGCTGGAGTCACACATTTCAAGACACAGACATTGTGATTACTGTACCAAAGGGGGAGGATTTCAGTGACTATTACCCCTGTTGCACTAGATAAAAGTCTTGGATGGCCTGGGTCATATTGGTGCCCCGGTTATGTCCACTTAATGTCCCACTGCTTAAGGGACTTTTCTGCAGAGTTACTATGAGGAAGTGTCCTTTTAGTAATGTGGATTATCCCACAGCTCCATGAACCCTATCCAAGTTATTGCTGCAATACAATTTAAAAAGGCAACCCTTCTAGACTGTGTTTCCTGGACTCAGAGGTATGAAGTTGCTGTTTGCCTGGCTGCTGCACTAGCGGTAAGAGAACCTGGGCCTTTAAATTAGAGGCCCTAGTAAAGGGTTGCACTACACTACTGTAAAAAAAAGGCATTGGGAAGCTGTGCTCAATTGAGGGAGACATGTACAAATGAAGAAAAAAAACTACAATAAAAACACTTTGCAGCATAGAGAGGATCTTTTCGTGGGGCTTTGAAGGCAACAATATAGGAACCATTTTTAGGGAACAGTGTTTCTTTTATGGACAGTCTCAGCGACAGCATACATTGGCATATTTGGTTGAGGAATCCATTTTTTGTTTGCTTTTACAATTAGTGTAAACTACATACAGCAGCGGAACCCCAATCTAATTGATTTGAGTTTAAAAAAAGCTTTTGTTTAGGATGCTTAAGCAGCGACCCCATGCTTTTTCATCAAATGGTAATAGGCCAGCTTTGAATGACAGAATAAACTAGGAGACTGCAGATGACACAACAGTGTTAAATTGGCCAGCAGCAAGACCATTTTAAACCGCAAAGTTAGGCCAAAATTTACTGGAGACAAAGAGCACATGTTTTACCTATGCAGTTTATCAGCTTTCCCTATGCTTTTCTTACAACAACGTTCAGTTCATGGACTGACTGCTCTGTGCCTTTAGGACCATGAACAGATTGGTGAATAACATTGATTATCTTGTTACAATAGTATTTGAAAGTCAGTGGACTATAGTGGCAGCCGATGTGCTGAAAGGAAAAAATGAGAATCGGTTTGTTGAATATGGGACTGTGTAGCCGCAGACCAATCAGGGTGCCCATGCTGGCCCATGGACACCACCAAAAATACCTTCAATGGGGATGGGAGCATCAGAACTGGACCATGGAGCAATGGAAGAAGGTGGCCTGGTCTGATGAATCACATTTTCTTTTAAATTGTGTGAATGGCTGAGTGTTTGTGCATCCCTTATTTGGGGAAAAGATGGCACCAGGATGCAGTATAGGAAGAAGGCAAGCCAGTGGAGGCAATGTGATGCTTTGGGCAATGTTCTGCCTGGAAATCTTGGGTCCTGTCATTCATGTGGGTGTTATTTTATCCATACTGCCTACCTAAACATTGTTGCTGACCAATTATACTCCTCTATGGAAACTGAACTTCCTGAAGGTAGTGGCCTCTTTCAGAAGAATAACGCACCGTGCCACACTGCAAAAATGCTCAAATTATGGTTTGAGGAACACTGCAACGAGTTTGAGGTGTTGACTTTTCCTCAATTCTCCTGATCTCAATCCAATTGAGCATCTGTGAGTAGTGCTGGACAAACAAGTCCAATCCATGGAGACCCAATCTCGGAATTTTTCAGATATGCTACTGACGGCTTGGTGCTAGACACACGGCATACCTTCAGAGGTTTAGCGGCGCCCATGCCTGGATGGTCAAGGCTGTTTTGGTGGCAAAAGGGGGACCTATTCAATAGAAGGTGGGCAATCATAAAGTCATAATTGCGCTGCATTCTTTTAGGAAAATTATCATTGTTGATGCTGAAAATGATGTTGGTGCTGGCTGCAGTCAGATTTTGCACTGTTGGGTAGCGCAGAGACAACATCATTGTATTTCACTATAGCTGATCTGTGTGTGTGTGTGTGTGTGTGTGTGATGTACAGTGTGTATGAGAGTGAATGAATTCCATGATAACAGCATATTGTCACACTTCTGTCTAACCATATGCATAGTGCAACAAATGGTGTGTGTTTTTTTTTTTTTTTTTTTTTTTACCAAATTGCACAAATTGAGGTTTAAAAATAAATGCTGGGTGCTAGCACATGAGAATGCAGTAATGGCATTGTGATTTGTTCATAACTTTTGCTAAATACTAAAAGAATTATAGTACTTAAAACTTACGAAGAGCATTGAATAAAAAGAAAAATCTATTCCCTTTTTGACCTTGAAGACAGTTAACTGCAAGCAAAACATTTTACGAACACTTGCAGAGATCAGTATCAAAATGGAACAACAAATCACTTAAACTAACTTTATAAATCTAGAACTCTGCTGCCCCTAGCTACCAGATGCTGCAATGATTCTACAGGTAATAAAATGTTAAACAATGAAAAACAGTATGACATGTTTTTGGCAACAATACTTCTTCTTTTAGAAGGTGTATAATTAAATTATATTTGATTATATACCTTCTATTTTATTTAGGTGACCAGTGATCACTATATTGATTTTGCAGCATCTCCACGTTCCTTGTGTGTGTATATATATATATTTTTTATTTTGTATTAATTTCAGATTTACAGTAGTGCAGAGGTCCTTTATCTTTATTTATAGCAATACTTTTTTTTGTTTTTTTTGTTTTTACTTTATAATGATTGAAATACATCACACGGTAATTTATGGATCATACATCATCTCCTACAGATAAAGGCAATATGAACTATCTTAATGCATTGAGATAAAAAAACCTTGTGTGTAGCAGCCTCCCCAGCACACCCCTAATTACCTACCTGGGCTCCTTTGTTCTGCAGCGATGTTCACAAGTGTCTTAGCTGTCCCAGAAACTCCTCCTTATTGGCTGAGACACAGCAGCTGCACCATTGGCTCCCGCAGCTGTCACTCAAAATCAGTCAGCCAATCAGGGGAGAGAGGGGCGGGGCCGGGTTGGGGCGCTGTGTCTGAATGGCTACACGGAGCTCTGACTCAGTTTGGGTGACCCTGTAACAAGCTGCTGGCTGAGGGGGCACTAACCAGAGGGAGGGACCAGGGAGGAGGAGATTCCGGGCTGCTCTGTGCAAATCCAACTGCACAGAGGAGGTAAGTATAATGTGTTTGTTTAAAAACAATCACTTTAAATTGTAGACTTACTTCTGCAAATATATACTTCCCATCTTAAAGCTGAAGTTTGCAGTGTCACTAAAGGCAAAACTTTTTTCTTTCGTTTTGGATAGTGGCGGGGGATTAGCCCTCTTGTCAGATTTTATTTCTGTCTGTGCCCCTGTTCGTGAGATTCACCCTCTCGAAAGTGAAAGTAAAAGAAAATCCCAAATTTTGGAATCTCACCAGAAAAGGAATAGAGGGGAAAATCTCTGCAATGGGGACAGTCGTTCTGATGACACCCTGGGGTACCTTCACTTTGGGGGGGATTTCCTCTCGCCTCCTGTTTTGGCTGTGGGACAGGAAGTGAAGGGAAATCTCTGCAATGGGACACAGATTGCCTAAACAAAAAAACCTGAGAGAAATTATACCCTTCCTTACACTATCTATCTAAGAAAAGTTTTTTTACTTTTGATATTTTTAATCTGCCCATATTTTGCCTTCCCTGGTTGCTCTTTTGCAAAAAAAGTTAACTTCATGGGGTTACCTTCTAAAAGTACATACCACACCCTAGAGCTGCACGATTCTGGTTATAACTAGAATCACAATTTTTTTTTTTTTTTTTGTCTTCTGTCAGAAGTGAGCAGAGAACTTTCTGTACTTGTTACATTGAATCGGGAAATGCTGTTTTGATAGGGAGGGGAGTAGATTCTTAATTACTAATCGTGCAGCTCTACCACACCCTTATCCTTGATGGTCTGATATGGATTGTAAGGGGGACCTCGTACACAGAAAAAATACACGCTGTCCCCTCCCAAATCTCTACCATACCCTTTAAGTTAGATAAGATTGCCAGCAGACTACTACTAAAAAGAAATATAAACCATTTGATACCCTGCTCCAAATATAAATTAGAATTAAATTAATCAATAACAGAGTGCAGTCTTGCACCGTAATGTGAGCAAACATCCTACTCACCCCATGGACATGACACCCATTACAGGTTGTCAAATGAGTGTCAGAAATGAATCCTCCAACGATATTGGCCAACACGATTTGATTCACATATCAAAGAAAGAAAAGAGATCCTCATGGTGTAGCATATAGCAATTAATTCCATTAATAGCAGAACTTGGTTAATTGGACTTTTAACGGATCGCAGGCAACAGCAGGTACGCCGATCACATTCCACTTGCATTCCAGGAGACAAAGGCGGAAGTGACTTGTCACGCACTTTGTCTCCTGTAATGGGTGTCATGCCCATGTGGTGAGTAGGATGTTTGCTCACATCCATGGTGGAAGATGGCACTTTGTTCACAATATAAAGAATATTCACTTCACCTGAGTGGAGACTTTTTGGTGGCAGTTTATGGACTCTGTTATTGATTTATTTCTTATTTATGCGTGGGGTGCGGTATGAAATCTAGTTTATATTTTTTTCTTTTTATTCATAGACCTTTGGTCTCACTACGAGCAGCTTCCATTTACACTTTTTTTTAATTTTGTATTCGCTTTATTTAACTTTGTATTCATTTAGCATATGGTTGGTCCAGGGTGCGTGGTCTTAGGAGGCGTTTTCCCTTTTTTTTTTTTTTCACATACTGCTACTGAAGCCCTGTACACATGGACCGACATCGGCCCGTGTGTATGGGAGCCAGTCCGAGAGAAGCTGGCCAAACAATCAGACAAGCATGATGGAAAACCAACAGCCGACTGACTCCTAATTAGCCAATGGCTGAGAGTGAAGATCGGAGTGGGGGGGTGGGGGGCGTGCGTCAACCTGTCAGAACACAACAGCTCATTAAATTGTTAGTACAGCGGCTCTGATCAGGACTCATAGGTTTTTTTTGTTCAACCCGCTGGGTTGAACAAAAAACCAAGCTTAACTGATTGTTAATATGATTGTTTATAGAGGTTAAAGATGGTCCTCAAGTTCATTTAAGCTTTTCACACCTTTGAACTCTGATGAAGAGGAAGCTTGTGTTCCCAAAAACATGTTGAGTTTATGTGCTGTGGCTAAAAAAAATATCTTTTGGCTTCGTGCTTCTGGTGTTTCTGCTTTGAGTCACTCCTTTGGTACCCATCGATGGGGATCCTTCTATGTGAGCAGCTTTGCTGGAGTCATTGAGCTCATTGAAGTAGTGTGTCTTGTTAAATCATAACGCTTGGATAAGTCTCTTTGATGGCTTTTTTGTCTGGCCGGGATGTGCACAGCATCATTATTTGGCAGGTGAAACAGACAACATTTATGCATTTCAACTATTCAGCCATTTGCTTGGAGTTCACCTTTATGAAATTCTCCTAGCTAATATTCACAGAAAGCTTAAATATTTGTTTTTGTGGTTTTGACATTCCATTCCATTCTATTCTCTTATATGGTTTATAGAGAAAGTAATATTAGTATAGATTTTGCTCTTGCTAAGTGTCATTGTTGGCCTAATACATGTTTTGTGGAATTCTTGGTGCTTATTAGTTCAGCGGTAAAGGATGACCTTGAGTTCCGCAGTGTGGGAGATTCTTGTTCTCCGGTTTATATTATAGCATGCATTTATATTCTGACATGCTGGCTTGTATTCTTTGTAATATTACTGATTTTCTTTTGTAAGGTGCTTTACTCCTAAGTGTCTTCTCTGTGTTACTGACAAGCCACAGATAATAGTGAGTCTGCAATCAGACTCAGTCTGCCAGACATGACCTTTAATACTGAATTGAGGCCTTCATGGAAAAAGTCTATGAATATTTTCTTACAAGGGAATAAAAGGTACCGTATTTATTGGCGTATAACACGCACATTAATTATAAGAGGGAAGTTTCAGGAAAAAAATTTAAATGTAATAAGGATTTAATATTTAAGCAACATAAGGGTCAGTGCCCATCTGCAGCCTCACCATTGCCATCAGTGCAGCCTGATTAATGCCCATCTGCAGCCTCACCACTGCCATCAATGCAGCAGCCTCACCGTTGTCATCAATCCAGCAACCTCACCATTGCCATCAATGCAGCAGCCTCACCATTACCTTCAATGCAGCAGCTTCCTATTACAGAGGCTGCCAAGTAAGCAGGAGATTCTCACAATATTTAATCTGATGGCGCTCGTCCCGACCCCCCCTGTCCCCTCCGAGGCAGCTAAAATTGAAGTATTGGCATATAACACGCACACACTATTTGCACCCAATTTTCATGGTGAAAAAGTGAGTGTTATACGCCAATAAATACAGTATTTTGTATTAAATTGTGTACCACTACTTAATGCCAGATGGAGACTAATAGAAAAGCAAGAAAAAGACAGTGGCATTAAAATGTCTATAGGAGAATTAAATTTGTGTGACCCCCACAAGCCGGTCATAGATTGATTGAATCTCAGCTGTTTCAGCAGGGACCGGCCAAGATTCAATCTGTCTTTGGGCAGGCTGGTTGTACCGAAGTCAATCCAACGATCAGCTTCAGAACAACCAACCTTTTGGCCACCAGCAATGGCCATTGTGTTCTGCCAGCAGGAACAGCCCTGCAGGATGGATTCCTTTATCAACACTGTGTTGATAGGGAAACTGAGCAATTTTTTTTCCTTGAACTCATGGTGGAAAGAAAATTACATAATCTGAGCTGCTTTACATTCACAGCATCACCCCACGGTCTTCCTACTGGTTCTAGTAGCAAGTAGTGCCTGAGGTGCTGCGGTGAGTTCGTTAGTATACCTAAAAAAAAAAAAAAAAAACTGCTGCTTGCAACAAGCTCAGCTCATTAAAGGCTAAGTCCACCTTTTGCAAAAATAAATGCACCCATATCGGTCAATAAAAAATTTGCAGTTCTTTTTTTTGCATTGAGTGGATTACAGATGCAATGCTCTGACTCCATTTTTAAACTATTCCTCCAGCCAAAGGTTCATACTAAGGCACAGATCGCCATCTAGGTTGCTAGACCAAGTATCAATAGACTACAAGTGCAGCGACATCCCCACACTTGTGCTCCATTGAGAACTACAAGTCTCTTTGCAGTGGAGGCAGATGGGGCTTTTAGTTTCCTCATTCACAGATCTCTGAATGACGTGGCTGTACAGACAAAGCCATACATAGCCACACTAAGTTCAAATAATTGCAGGAGCCAGCGGGGAGAACTCCCATATTCTGTAAGTGTGCAGGGAAGAGGTTGGTGGGTTTGGTTTGAAGGGGGGTTGAGGACTCTGAACATGTTTCAAATCCAGTTTGAAAAATTCATTTATTATTATTATTATTATTATTATTATTATTATTATTATTATTATTATTATTATTATATTTTTATTTTTATTTATTTTTTTTTTTTTTGACCCATGGCTTTCAAATGTGACAGCTTGAATGGACATTTACAGGGAATCTGTCAGTTTTTTTTTTTTTTTTTTTTTTTTTCATATCCACCCAAACGCCTAACAAACAATAGAGCAGTCTAAACAGTCCTAGAGGGAACAGACGGTAAAATTTGGCTGGTGACTAAAATATTCTCTGCTGCAGTAAAACCTGGCCATCTGCCTGTCTCCAGCTTGTGATTGGACAGTCAGTGAGCAGACACAGCAGAGAACAGAACACTGATAACGTCATCCCTCTGTTCTCTCTATCTCCTTCCTTGTCATTCACTCAGTGGCGGCTTGTGAAGTTTTAGGATGGGGGGGTGCCAGACCTCGCCCTTCCTTTTTGACCCCTCCCACCTGGTGAAAATGGGCATGGTTTCAGCAAAATAGTGGGCGTGGCTCTAAGGTGGGGTGGCTAACGCCTGAGATGAATGAGGGATGGGGAATGAGAGATATGGAGGGACAGCAGGCCCAGATCCTACACAACAATAGAAATATGTGTATTCTAGAAAGTTTAACAATCAGCAGATAAAGATACTCCAAACACCTGGTGTTACCACTTCAATTATCCTGGCACCATGGTTGTTATGGTGTCGGGATGATTGAAGCGCATTATTTCTATTACATCGTAATATAAGATTAAATCATTAAACTCACCATAATGCAGAATCAGTGGGAGTCCTGATCGTGTCACTAGCCACATCGCCTACAACCAGATGCCATCAAGCATCCCCAGCAGAGTCCGTCCTTGCATCAGGTGCCCCCAGCGGAATCCCTCCACGCAGCCTGCCTGTGTCCACCCATCGCACGCAGCCTGCCTGTGTCCACCCATCGCACGCAGCCTGCCTGTGTCCACCCATCGCACGCAGCCTGCCTGTGTCCACCCATCGCACGCAGCCTGCCTGTGTCCACCTATCGCACGCAGCCTGCCTGTGTCCACCCATCGCACGCAGCCTGCCTGTGTCCACCCATCGCACGCAGCCTCTGTCACTTCAGACCCCCCCCCCCGGTCCCGTTCTTCACACAGTGGTACTTACCTTGTTGTTGTCCTCTCCTGCGGTGTCTCCTTCCACTGGCAGCAGCGATGGAGCTGCAAACTTCTTGTTTCCTCTCTCGGGTGCAATGGGGAAAGAAACAGGAAGTGACATCTAACTCAGGTCAGATGTTAATCAAATCTGAAGTGCCGAGTAGCTTCCGCCCGGCGCCTGTAGTATATATTACTATGGCTGGGCGGCAGCTACTCGGCGCTTCAGAAAACGCCACAAGGCAGGCTAAATGCCCTCAAATGCTGCGCCACGTCTGCAATCTCGTGATTGCATAGACGTGGCGCTTCCCATAAGTGCACGGTGCCCGGCGTCTCACTGTGTCCGACGTCCGAACACAGTGCACTTAAGGACCTTTTTTTTCACTTTTTTTTTTTTTAAGGGCCAGTATTAAAAAATACTTTTTTTTTCGTAGCTGCCTGGAGGGGGGCGGGGGGGGGGGTGTACGGCACCCATTCGCCCCATATGGATGGGCCGCCACTGCATTCCATGTGTATGCAGCATATCTGATTGGCTCCTAAAGCCATATTAAACAAAAAGCAAACCTTTTTATTATATTGCAATTTGCCATTCGATGTGATGGCTGAATAAGTTTTTTATTTTTGGTGAATGAAGCCTAAATGTCTTTTCCCAAATATAAATAAATACCTTTTAAAATAAAAAGGATGGGGGGAGGGGGAGAGCATGGATGGGTACCATGGCTATGGCTCACTAAGGTGTGCATAGAACATGTTCCAAAAACATATACTGGAAAATCTGACAAAACATGTATTGCCTCTGCCTGAGTCATATAGGGTGCAATACAGCTCCAATCCTACTCCACACTTTTTCTCTATGCCCTAGACTTATTTCACGATACATTTTCTTAACAAAAACCATCCTTCGTTTTGGATTTCCTGGTTTTAAAGGGTTTCAATCTCTAGCACAGACTATCATTGCCCTATGCTGGTGTTGAATAATGTTTGTACCCCCCACTAAGAAAACTTGTTTTAGGTATGATAGATTGGCAGCTCACTCATTATTCAATCAATTTTGACATTCAATCCAGTAAAGTTGCAGAACCACTTCTTCAGCATTGATTGTCTAGACATGAAAGGAAATTTAAGATTACAAAAGGATGTTGTAGGAGTAGGACAGCGTTGTAGGTTTGGCTCAAGAAGCATTATGTGGCTACAGAGTTAAAAGGCACTGTGTAAAATATTTATTTCCCACCTAGAAAGCTGAGTTATTTATTTGGTATAAAAGATTATTTGATGTGTTTGATAATGCATATCATGGTCAAAATCTGAACTTAAACTGACAACCTGTCATGGCAGGAAAAAACAAAAAAACTCAAATGGTTCTGAGGCAGATCCAGTTAAATGTGTATAATGCATGCTGGGAAATTGTCAGGTCATAAACCGTTTGTCATATGACTTATCACTTAATGAATATTTAAATCTGGCTAGCACCTTCATGTGTGCATGACTGAGAAGATTAATGTAGAAGAAATGCACCAACCTTATTTGGTTCTATGTGTCTATTCAACATGGGTCATTAAAGTGGTTGTAAAGGCTGAAGGTTTTTTACCTTCATGTATTCTATACACCTGAGCCTCCACTCGAGCCAGCAATGTGCACGAAAGCCTCGGCTGTCCCGGGACTCCCTTTCCTCATTGGCTGAGACAGCAGCGGGAGCCATTGGATCTCACTGCTGTCAATCACAGCCGGTGAACTTATGGGGAAGTCGCGGGGCTGATCCACAGCTCTGTGTCTTATGGATGCATAGAATAGTGCTCGGGAGCAAGCATGCACCAGTGCCCCCATAGCAAGCGGTTTGGACACTGGTCAAGGGGGAGGAGCCAGGAGCACCAGTGGGGGACCCTAGTAAGAGGATCAGGGTTAAGTGGCGCTACATATTAGCTAAGGGCGCAAAGTATATATAAGGGGGCGGGGAACTGTACCCTAGGGTGTGCAATATACTCCCAAACTCAGCTCCTACTATCCCAGTCTTATCCCCAATCTTATCCCCAATCTTATCCCCAATCTTATCCCCAATGCCTCATATGGGGATACTTTATTACATACAGTATTTTAATGAAAAAAATGTAAAGCTTTACAGTCACTTTAACTCCTTCTTCCTCTTCTCCTCTAAGCTAGTATTTTAATACTATGTTTTTGTTTATTTTTGTTTTTTTGTTTTTTAACCATTAATTAGACTTTCTTTTATTTTTGTGAGTTTTGTTGTTTTTTTTTTTTTTTTTTTTTGTGCTGCATTAAAAAAAGCACAAAACAGATAAACTTTAATTTGTAAACCAGTTTGCAATGCTTTCTTTTAAACTAACATTGATCAAAGTAAAATATCTTTCCTTTTAGAATGTGTTACATTTTTTTGTCCATTGATTGCATTAAAAAAAAAAAAAAAAAAAAATTACAAGACAAGATCACTATGGGAAATTTTTTGTCCTAAAAAAAGTGTGTAAAATTGCTGTGTAATGACAACATTATTACTAAATAAACGGGCTCAAAACAGACATCTAAAAATTGCTGAGCTAAAGTGATGAAGTGGTTAAACCATTCTTATGAAAACAATCTTCCTGTTGAAAAGTATTGGTGGACCTCTTGTCTGTTATCTGGCAGGTCAAACTAGATGTTCTGTAAATCCTTTTCCAATGTCTTGAGCCCTGAAGGAATTCCAAGTATTTTGCCAAAAGCACATTTCCCGTCAATAGACCCTGATCAAGAGTTAGTGGAGTAAAAAAAAAAATACAGGATACCTGATATAGCCCAGATTTACTACAGTTTACCGTCAAAATTATAAAGACAGGACCCTGAGACTAACTATTGACTTAAAGGCTGCTAATTGGAACACAGCTTGGTAAAATACATAATTAAAAATGTAAAACTGAACATCGTTACCAGTTGTCAGTTTTAATGTGGTGTTCTGTAATACTTTCCTAATAATGTAATGTAATGCTTAACCTATGCTTTAAACAAAAAATGGCTAATGGTAAGTGCATTGCAGGGTGTTCAATCTAAGATTCAGTCATTCTTGATATCTTGGGGCCACCAAAACACTTTTTAGATGCATAGGGAGGTTAAAATATGGACTAAGGTAGATGATTTAGGCATTATCTTGACACTGAAGTGGAATGTTTAACGCATTAGTTGATCGCTGCTTGATTGCAGTATCAGGTGACATCATTTTATCTAGAGGCACCTCCTGCAGATGCCTCACTGAGATTAGGCCAACGGCAGGGCACATCTGCAGACTATGTAAATACAAGCATATTTGGAATACAATCGTGTATGTGTATGCATATTTTATTCTTTGAGATAATGCTTGCTTGTTCTACCACTGACTTATGTCTGTCGTCCCTACCCCAGGCTAAATAATATAGTAGTAGACCAGCAATAATTCAGATGGTTGTGTAGATTCTAATGTATCGCACTATTTTATGGTCCTGGGTTTTTAGAAGTCAGACTCATTCTTAAACAGGAGGTAAGGGTTTGATTGCCCAATACATTTTTCACCTTTAACATACTACTTCTGGTAAATCTAGGAAACAGCTGCTTAGAGAATAAATTACAGAACACCAACCCCAGAATTATGTTAGAACATGCTTAACTTAATGAAAACATTAGGGGGTTACACAATGACCTACTACATAGGGATATGTCAGTAAATGGTGTGTAACTAAAGTAAATTGAAATATCTTTCTAACAGTTTCTAATAGTCCTAAGATTTTGCATAATGATTCTGACACCATTGGTAACCTAAAATTGGCTACAATAACCACTACATACATGCTGTGCAACAGACAAACTGGTTAGTTGACTTAATTTTGTCCTTTAAAGATAGATTGCAAAATCATTTTGGAATGAATGGAATTTAAGATGTTTATAAGCTGCCTGTGTGTGGGGGGGGGGCGGCAAAGGGGCCTAAACCCAACCTGTTTCTTTACACTACATGGTCATTTTAATGTTTTAAAAACACTCGTGTGGTATCTAATAAAAATATCAATTTCATTTTCAGGAGCGTGTATAAAGAATTGACACAAGACGTTGGACTGACCTATGGAGCACTATCCTGGTAAATGAATCAAGTTTTTGATGTCATGGCATCAATATTGCTTGGAATGTGCCTCATCTTCAGCCAGCCTAAGCTGGTTACTTCTTACCCAACTTCAAATGAAAAGGCCTATGCATCACAATCTCCCATAAATGAACAGAGGACTGCCATTCACCCTAATGGTACTCAGCAGTATCTACCACATACTATTATTATTGGGGTACGTAAAGGTGGAACAAGGGCCTTGCTAGAAATGCTTAGCCTTCATCCTGATGTTTCGTCAGCTGAGAGCGAAATCCATTTTTTTGACTGGGAAGATCAATATAAAAAAGGTTTACAATGGTATGTTGGCCAAATGCCATTTTCTTACCCCCATCAGCTCACAGTGGAGAAAACTCCTGCATATTTTACATCACTTAAAGTCCCAGAACGCATTTACAACATGAACAGCACAATAAAACTTCTTCTTATCCTAAGAGACCCTATCGAAAGAGTTTTATCAGACTACACTCAAGTTTTTTACAACCACCTGCAGAAAAATAAATCCTATCCACCGGTGGAAGACCTTCTTTTGAGGAATAGCGAGCTCAACACAGACTACAAAGCAATAAACCGGAGCCTGTATTATAGTTTCATGGAAAACTGGTTAACGTACTTCCCACTTCACAATATTCACATCGTTGATGGAGATTATCTAATTAGAAATCCCTTTCCGGAAATACAAAAAGTAGAGACGTTTCTGAATCTTTCTCCCCAAATAAACGCATCAAACTTTTACTTCAATAGGACAAAAGGGTTTTACTGTTTACGTGGCAGTGGTCGGGAACGTTGCTTACATGAGTCCAAAGGGAGGGCCCACCCACATATAAACAATTTCCTGCTGGACAAATTACGCAAATACTTCCATGAGCCCAACAAAAAATTCTTTCAGCTTGTTGGAAGGACATTTGACTGGTTGTAAAATAAACCAATTGACAAAGACTGTGTATTTACGAAGGATATTTAAGCTATAACTTATTTGTAAATTTAATATTCTTGCCAGGACTAGAAGAGAGAAAAATGCTAGTTTTATTTTTATACTGATTAAGTGTGACTATAATTTGTATGGATTTTCATGGGTAATAAATTATATTAGTTTTGCAATATAGTACACATTTTGTTTCTGCTGTATATTTTTATACACAATTATGAGCTTGTGACCACTAAATAATAAAAAGCTCTATGGCAATTTTTTTATTTACTTGGCCTTAAAAAAAAAAAAAAAAAAAAAAAAGTGGCAATTTCATGAAAAATTTACAAATCTATGTTGCTTTAAATGTAAAGACATAAAATAAAAATAAAAAATTAACTCTAGTCAAAGCTCTTTTGGGAAGGAGTGGAGGAAAGATTACAGCCTATTCAGGTTATTGCTGTCTGTTTCCACTGGGGTATTATGTGCATTGTAATTCATACAGGAAATAAGGGGAAATCTCCCCAGTAGTATATCGCACAACTGCAATAAAACGTGACTTGAAATGCTAAACCTTCTGTACATAAAGAACTATTTTGGCTGAAAGTTTACATTCATTATACCGTATTGTCCATTGTAATTAAACAGGAAAGTGAAACCTTTCTAGAGCAAATTGTTATATGGTGTTTGTCACTGTGTGGAACTAATGACTGCCTGATAAATATATGAAAATATAAACAGACAGATTTTGATTTTGTATAAAACACTAAGTTGTGAAAAGAAGAGATTGATGGCCCTGATTCCAAGTCTTCTGTCTAAGATAATGTGATCTCTTCTCCTTAGAAACTCAAAGCGTTGTTCCACCCGCAATTTTCCCCTTTCGTCTTTCAGGACAGCCACCATGAGAGATAGTCTCCTCCTCTTTCTTCCTGTAGGATTGCGCCAGCCCATAAATTCTTACTTCCCCCTGCCGGACCTCAGTATTAGTGTTTCCTCTGGCGGGGAGACACTCTGCAAGGAGCCAGGCCGGTCAGTCAGGGAGACTGTGGCTAGTAGTTTTTTTGTTTTTGTTTGTTTTTTTTTTTTCTGATCCGGCAAAGGGGAGCAGGGGCTTCCTAGGAGCAAGGGAGGTACTTACCCTCTACTCAGTTGCCACCCCATCCTAGTCGAACGCGGCTACAGGTTGCGGGGGGACCCCTATCGCGTCCATAGGGCCGCATCAAGCAGGTGTTCGCTTTCCCTGTACTTGGTACAGGCCGCTCTTTTTTGGAACTAGGGGGCCGGACGACGGGCGACGTCATTTCCGGCAGAAGGACGAGTGCTTGCCTTTGATCCGCGACTTCTGGTTCTGGGTCGCAGAGCTGATGGGGAAGCCAGGCACAATCTGGCGATGAGTCTGGAACGCGCACAGGCACCGTGAGACTCTGTAGTAGCAACCACCTGCAGTCATGTCGGAAGCGGATGCTCAGCCAACGGACACTACTTCCAGCCTTCCTAACGTAAGAGCACCCTGGGGAAGGGTACTCTCTATCTAGGATTGCCCCTCCATGTATAATTCCTATCGGGGGGGGGGGGGGCAGACCCTCTGGGTGGTCAGGGGGAGAGAGGCTCAGATCCCCACATGCTAAGGTGGGTCTTGTGCACTCCCATGGTTGTATCCTAGTATTTATGGTGACAGATTTTTTTTTTTTGCATTTTTTCATGTATTTCAGAAAGCTACAGAGAAGTCTAAATCAACACATAGCTCTAAAAGGAAGTGTGCCTCCTGCAGGGACGCATTAGGGGAGGTCATGGACAAAGGTCTTGTGTAGGGACTGCATAGACTTCCTTGTTAAAGAGAGGGACTCTGAACAGGAGTCAGGACTAGCAGCCTCAGTAAAAGAGCTCTCGTCCACCTTTTTCTTCATTTTTAAAGCCTTATTTGAAAGGTTTCAGCCTCCCATTAATCTAGCTCCCCAGGATACAACCCCGCCTCTGGCTCAGGGCTCTGCTCCTGCCCAACCTGCAACTTCAGTTAGGGCAGAGGAAGCTCCAGGCCCTTCTGAGGTTGAATAGAGACAGTCAGACAGTTCTTCCTCCGATTCCCAGGAAGGTTCAGAGGGGGAGGACCAGGACGGGGAGTCCAGGAAATCCTCCAGATATAAATTGTCCTTAGAGGACCTCTTAGGGGCTATATATACAACCCTCTGTATTCAGGAGGACAAGAAACCCCTGACCCTCCATGACCAAATGTACAAGGGCTTGGGGGAACAAAAGAGGTTTTTCCAGTACATGAGGTACTGGTTGGAACGATTAAAAAGGAGTGGCAAGATCCTGAAAGGAAGCTTTTTTTTTTTTTTTTTTTTTTTTTTTCCCCCTAGATCCCTAAAGAGAAGATTTCCATTCTCAGAGGATCCAGCATCCATCTGGAATAAAAATCCCAAGTTAGATGCCGCCTTCTTCCAGGTCTCCAGACACGCGGACCTGGCGTTTTGAGGACATGGGGGCCTTGGTGAATGTCATGGATAAGAGAATGGACTCTCTCCTCAAAAAGACTTGGGACTGAACAATTGGCCATTTAAAGCCTGAATTGGCTGTCACAGTTGTGGCTCACAATCTGGAGCATTGGCTCTCCCAGATCCAAGAGCATATTGAAGCTGGAACAGCCAAAGAAACCATTCTATCTTCTTTCTCTATGATTCTGCGAGGTATCGCCTACATAGCAGATGCCTCGGTAGAATCAGTCCGCATGTCGGCTTGATCTGCGGCTCTAGCCAATTCTACCAGGAGAGCCCTCTGGCTAAAAACTTGGCCAGGCGATAGCACCTCTAAGGTCAAGTTGTGCGGGATACCTTCTCTTCGGCCCAGGTTTAGATACTGTCTTGGACCGCACAGCAGCCAGGAAGAAATCCTTCCCACTTAAGCGGAAAACCCCAGCACAAACAAAGAAGGGGTTTCGTCCACAAAAAACGTAAAGAAACCCCAAAGCCTCCTGAGCAGCCCCCCGTAAAAGCCAATGACTTCCCAACCACAGTGGGGGGAAGACTGGGGGCCTTCCTCCCACAGTGGGATGCAATATCCCCAAATCAGTTTATCCTAGGGGTTATAAGAAGGGGGTACCTCCTCGAATTCACAAGTCCTCCCCCGCGGAGATTCCTTGTCACACACCTACCCAGGTGCACAACAAAGGCCGAGGCTCTGTTGGGAGCACAGAGATCTGGAAGATCAGAATGTGGTTCAAAGTACCAAAGGCAGAGGAGGGAGAGGGATTCTATTCACACATCTTTGTAGTGAAAAAACCCACAGGGAAATTCAGATTGATTCTGAATTTAAAACACCTGAACAGGTCAGTAACACCTACAGTTTCAAGCACTGCCATTCGGGCTATCCTCCTCGCCCTGCATTTTTACCAAGGTCTTGGCGGAAGTTATGGCTGACCTGATTACCAACAAGATTTTTGCCACAAAGTACTAAGTCATGTTTTGCGAAACGGTCAAATACTTATTTCACTCATTATAGAAAATGCCTGGGAACCATAAATCTTGCTGTTTGATAGGGGATCAAATACTTATTTCACTCATTAAAATGCAAATCAATTTAGAACTTTTTGAAATGTGTTTTTTCTGGATATTTTTGTTGCTATCATGTCTCTCGCTGTTAAAATAAGCCTACCATAAAATTATAGACTGGTTATTTATTTGTCAGTGGCAAACTAACAAAATCAGCAGGGGAGCAAATACCCCCCCCCCCTCACTGCAGTGTGTATCTAGCTTAAGTAGTAGTTCTAAACAGAAATTTCATTCTATCTTGCCCTGTAGAAGAAAAATAGGATGTGGAAGATAACCTCTCTAAAGTGAGGAGTTTGAATTAAAAGTCCTTTAAAACGTCACTATATTTATTTGTTTCCAGTTTTGGATAGAATATGGAAGGGTTAGAACCTCCATGCCTCTCATCTTTAGAACTTTTGAAAGAGGGACACCTTGCGGCGGGTCTAGATAACATCACAATCATCTACGCAAGGTTTAACAAAGTGTAAGTGAACAGGTCAGTAACACCTACAGTTTCAAGCACTGCCATTCGGGCTATACTCCTCGCCCTGCATTTTTACCACGGTCTTGGCGGAAGTTATGGCTGACCTCTGATTGCCAACAAGGGTTTTGCCACAAAGTACTAAGTCATGTTTTGCGAAAAGGTCAAATACTTATTTCACTCATTAAAATGCAAATCCATTTATAACTTTTTTGAAATGTGTTTTTCTGGATATTTTTGGTCTGTCTCTGTTAAAATAAACCTACCATTAAAATGATAGACTGATTTCTTGGTCAGTGGGCAAATGTACAAAATCAGCATGGGATCAAATATTTTTTGCCCTCACTATATACAACTTTTGTTTGATTTCCTTTAGATTTACCTTTAACCATGTAGTGCAACAGCCTGCCTTATTGCATACAAATTGAGTGTTAAGTGTTTAGGTTTTAGGACCTCATATTATATGGCTAATTCCAATACTTCAGATAAAAATAAAGTGACTTAATTAAGAGGAGATTGATCTTGGGGCCAGTTCACACCATATGCAGTCCAGTATGTTTTGTGTTTTTTTTTTTTTTTTTTTTTTCTTCTGTATCAAAAATACATGGAAAGTAGGTTATGTGGTTTCCAATAGCATAGTTCACACCAGTGCTGTCAGTTCCAGGGCATGCCAGTTCCATAAAAACAGTAGAACATGCTGCATTTTTCCTGCACTGGACTGTACAGGAGCACGATAAATGCATCAAAAACTCATCGGAATGCATGAAAAGGTATCAAAAACACACCAAACCCCAGCACAGTGAAAAATATAAGTTTCCAAAGTAGAAAAGTGAAGAAATTGTAACCACATCCACCAACATAAGAGCCTCAGAATTCAAGCATCCTGAAGATAGCTGGAAGAGCCTTTACCAGAGAACACAAATGCAGGCTTTCCAGATAGCTGTGACCTTCTAACCAAAGAGGGGTCCAGATGCACATCAACACAAAGGTTCCATGAAAATCTGCTCTTGTGTAATCCTTAATCCTTAAATTTACTCCAATCACCATCAATAATCCAGAGCTTGGATCTCATTTAATAACATCCATCCATGTAACTCATACAGGGATTAGAAGCAAAAAGCCTAACATAGTGTAAAACAGTTTAACCATCCTCTATTTCAAAATAGTATGGCACTCACATTAATAATTTCGCAATTGCACTTTAAAAATATAAATTCCAGCCCATAAGAAAATGGCTTCCTGCTGACTTCTAGTTATGTGATGACGTCACAGCAGGCTCTGGGCCCTATTGTGGCCAAATATTTAAAACCTAAAAAACGCACCATGCCTCTTACTTAAATATCTTTGACTGTCTACATTTCAAAAATGGGTAATTTGGGGTGTTTGTACTGTCCTGGTATTTAAGGACATCAAGATGTGAGGTAGGCAGTCAGTACATCAGGGTTGATAAAATATAGATACAGTATCTCACAAAAGTGAGTACACCCCTCACATTTTTGTAAATATTTTATTATATCTTTTCATGTGACAACACTAAAGAAATTACGCTTTGCTACAATGTAAAGTAGTGAGTGTACAGCTTGTATAACAGTGTACATTTGCTGTCCCCTCAACTCAACACACAGCCATTAATGTCTAAACTGCTGGCAACAAAAGTGAGTACACCCCTAAGTGAAAATGTCAAAATTGTGCCCAATTAGCCATTTCCCTCCCCGGTGTCATGTGACTTGTTAGTGTTACAAGGTCTAAGGTGTGAATGGGGAGCAGGTGTGCTAAATTTGGTGTTATCGCTCTCACTCTCTCATATTGGTCACTGGAAGTTCAACATGGTACCTCATTGCAAAGAACTCTCTGAGGATCTGAAAAAAAAGAATTGTTGCTCTACATGAAGAAGTGCACGTGCACAGCGTCACATCCAGAGGTTGTCTTTGGGAAATAGATGTATGAGTGCTGCCAGCATTGCTGCAGAGGTTGAAGGGGTGTGGGGTCAGCCTGTCAGTGCTCAGAATATAAGTGTGCACACTGCATCAAATTGGCCTGCATGGCTGTCGCCCCAGAAGGAAGACTCCTCTAACGATAATGTACAAGAAAGCCCGCAAACAGTTTGCTGAAGACAAGCAGACTAAGGACATGGATTACTGGAACCATGTCCTGTGGTCTGATGAGACCAAGATAAATTGATTTGGTTCGGATGGTGTCAAGCGTGTGTGGCGGCAACCAGGTGAGGAGTACAAAGACAAGTGTGTCAGTCAAGCATTGTGGTGGGATTGTCATGGTCTGGGGCTGCATGAGTGCTGCTAGCATTGGGGAGCTAAAGTTCATTGAGGGAACGCCAACATGTACTATGACATACTGAAGCAGAGCATGATCCCCTCTCTTCGGAGACTGGGCAACAGGGCAGTATTGCAACATAACGACCCCTGAAGAATGGTTTAGAATGATGGACTTTATAGGCATAATATGAAAGGTTAAAAAGAATTAAAAATATTTATTACAATTGTTGTTAAAAAATGTACATTGATTTACATAAATTCATAAAGTTTGTATACCTGAGAGCAATTTACATACACTATTCTACATAGTAAATAATCTTTGAACAGCGTATAAAATCATTTTACTTAGTCCAGTCATAACAGGTTTCAAAGAGGACAGTGTAGAAAATCGCTCAAGTTGCTCTACATGTTGCGCGTTCAGTAAAAAAAAGGAAGGAAAGACTGAGGCACCTCCACCTCTGTCGGCATGGACGCCAAGTATAATCAATAAGAGACGCTAAGACATAGCGTCTCTTATGTGTGTTGATCCCAGCAGTGACGTCACTCCGTGTAACGGAGCTGACGTTCACACGTCGGCCAGAGTAAGTGCGCATGCGCTTGATCCACAGGATGCTAACCCATATCCGGAGGAGGCGGGGAGCGTGCCTTGTGTCAACACGAACGTAGGGCACAGCAGTAGGGAAAGATTTTCCCATTGATTAGGAGCGCCGCTGACAGTCCAGAAAGAAGCCACAGCGGTGCCCAGTGGTAAAGAAGTATACCACACCGCTGAACCAGCCAAAGGAGGACATAAAAAATGAATTATTACGGGCAGTTAGCAGAGTCTAAAAATATAAAGTAGTTAATAGTATATATTATTATGTAAAAAATAATAAGATAGAAATCAGAAAGGAAACCGGCTGAACAGCCATCAGGGTAAGGCAGCCATATGAATAGCAAGAGAACAGATTCGATCGCTTCAAGGCCATTCGCAGGGGACTGGGTAATAAAGTCATGAACAAAACACGTATCTATAAGCATATAATTATAATTATAGATATGAAAACATAATTCAAGATTGTTTAGTAAAACCTTAATTAAACTTAAAATTCTGGAGAACTTACAATATAAAAAAGGTAGGAAAGAAAGGAAGAGGGAAAAAGAAGCTTGAAGAAAATTGAGAAGGGAAGAAAGAATTAAAAATAAACAAAAACAATTAAAATAAATAATAGTATTGTGAAAGAAGGGGGGAAGGGGACCGACGTATAGTGAAATGTAATAATTGAATGAACAGAATGCTAACGACCCCAACACACCTCCAAGACGACCACTGCCTTACTAAAGAAGCTGAGGGTAAAGGTGATGGACTGGCCAAGCATGACTCCAGATCTAAACCCTATTGAGGATCTGTGGGGCATCATCAAACGGAAGGTGGAGGAGCGCAAGGTCTCTAACATCCACCAGCTCCGTGATGTCGTCATGGAGGAGTAGAAGAGGACTCCAGTGGCAACCTGTGAAGCTCTGGTGAAGTCCATGCCCAAGAGGGTTAGGGCAGTGGTGGAAAGTAATGGTGGCCACACAAAATATTGACACTTTGGGCCCAATTTGGACATTTTCACTTATGGGTGTACTCACTTTTGTTGCCAGCGGTTTAGACATTAATGGCTGTGTGTTGAGTTATTTTGAGGGGACACAAAATTTACGCTGTTATACAAGCTGTACACACACTACTTTACATTGTAGTAAAGTGTCATTTTTTCAGTGTTGTCAGATGAAAAGATATAATAAAATATTTACAAAAATGTGAGGGGTTTACTCACTTTTGTGAGATACTGTGTGTGTGTGTGTATGTACATGTATATATATATATATATATACACAGTATATATATATATATACTGTATGTGTGTGTGTGTGTATATATATATATATATATATATATATATATATATATATATATATATATATTATATATATATATAGTATATATATATATATATATATATATATATATATAGGATCTATAACTTTCACACAGACTATATAATATACATTCAATTTTTATTCTTTTTACCAAAGAAATGTAGCAGAATATATTTTAGCCAAAATATATTTCAAATGACATAGCACTGTGGAACAATGGAGTTTGGTGGCTGCAAACGCGCATGCCTCTTACAGAGCGCAGTACATTCCCATGCAGTGCATGAAACGCACACGGAAACACGTGTTTCTCGCACCCAAAAGTAGCGTCAACGGAACCTTCAAAAAAACACAGTGCCGGTCTTGTAGTAATATTTCTCATGCTTTTGGGCACCAGCAGACTGCACCAGACACCCCCAGTTTTCATTTGGTAAATGGTTCCTTGTTGAATATTTTGCTCTGATCATTGTTGTTCTCCCCCAAAATAAACCAAGGCCAGGGGGTGTAGTCTACAATCCTCTGCTGGCCTCCACTAATGTAATTTCTTCAGCGAGGTTTACAGATGTCTTCGATAAGCCAAAGAGCAAATCACAGTGACCCACAGCAGCCAATTAAAATAAAATTTTCTTTCATTTCAGGAAAGAAAATAAAATGAGATTGCTATGAGTCAATGCACATTATCGGGTGTAATTAGTAAAAAAAATATGAACCATTGTACATGGCGTTTAAAAAGGAGGCATAGCTTTGGAACAACATTTCATTAGCATTGATATATTATTCCTACTGAGTATCACTCAGCCAGTAAATATATGCACAGGTTTTTCACAATTTTCAGGGGGTTTACTGATGTTATACTGATTGGCTTTTGTGGATGGCCATAAACTCTGAAGTATGGAGTGGCAAGTGTTTTACCACTTAAAACTAGTTGATAATATATTGCATTTTTCAACTAATGAGCCTCTAATTTTTGTAAGACCATGTATTTTTATATTTTATACAATACTATTCAACATTAAAGTAATTGTAAAGTTATTATTTTTTTAATAACAAACATGGCATTCTTACCTGCTTTGTGCAATGGTTTTGAACAGAGCAGACCCGATCCTCCTCTTCTCGGGTCCCCCGCTGGTTCTCCTGGCTCCTCCTCTTCTCCATGTGCCACCATAGATATCAAGCATGCGGGGTTGATCCTGGCTGTGTGTGTCTATACAGCCGTGGCCAAAAGTTTTGAGAATGGCACCAATATAAATTTTCGCAAAGTCTACTCCCTCAGTTTTTATGATGCCAAATTGCATATACTCCAGAATGTTATGACGATTGATCAGATGAATTACAATTAATTGCAAAGTCCCTCTTTGCCATGAAAATGAACTTAATCCCATAAAAAATATTTCCACTGCATTTGTAAAGAAGGCTTTAGGGCGCCCAAGTCTAGCAAGCGCCAGAACCATCTCCTACAGTTGATTCAGCTGTGGGATCAGGGCACCACCAGTGCATAACTTGTCCAGGAATGGTAGCAAGCAGGTGTGAGTGCATCTGCACACACAGTGAGGATAAGACTTTTGGAGGATGGCCTGGTGTCAAGAAGGGCAGCAAAGAAGCCACTTCTCTCCAGGAAAAACATCAAGGACAGACTGATATTCTGCATAAGGTACATGGATTGGACTACTGAGGACTGGGGTAAAGTCATTTTCTCTGATGAATCCCCTTTATGATTGCTTGGGGCATCCGGAAAAAACCTTGTCCAGAGAAGAAAAGGTGATGCTACCATGAGTCCTGTGTATTGCCAACTGTACAACAGTAAAGCATTCATGTGTGGGGTTGCTTCTCAGCCAAGGGAGTGGGCTCACTCACAATTTTGCCTAAGAACAAAGCCATGAATAAAAAAATGGTACAAAAACATTTTCCAAGAGCAACTTCTCCAAACCATCCAAGAACATTTTGGTGACGAACAATGCCTTTTCCAGCATGATGGAGCACCTTGCTGTAAGGCAAAATTGATAACTAAGTGGCTTGGGGAAGAAAACATCAAAATTTTGGGTCCACGGCCAGGAAACTCCCCAGACCTTAATTCCATTGAAAACTTGTGGTCAATCCTCAAGAGGCGGGTAAACACAAAAACCCCACAAATTCTGGCAAACTCCAAGCATTGATTATGCAAGAATGGGCTGCCATCAGTCAGGATGTTGCCCAGAAGTTGAAAAAGAAGGGTCAAAACTGCAAATATTGACTCTGCATAAACTTAATGTAATTGTCAATAAAAGCAATTGACACTCAGAAAAATACTTCTAACATCTGACAAAAAGATCTAAAAACACTGAAGCAGCAGACTTTGTGAAGATTAATATTTGTATCATTCTCAAAACTTTTGGCCACAGCTGTAAATACACACTGTGTGGCTCTGCCTCGCCCCCTACTCCCTTGTCACTGGATTTGACTTGACAGCAGCAAGAGCCAATGGCTAAGGTATCTGAGGGAGGAGCTGCCAATAGAACGTTTTTTACCATAATGAAAAGAATGCATTAAGGTAAAAAAAATTCAGCCTTTACAATCACTTTAAGTCTTACTGGGGTCTTCCCTGGATTGTTAGAGAGCATCCTATTTTGAAGTAGCATTACATTGTAAATCTAGTAACATGGTCAGCTGCCACAAAAATGTTCTATAGCAAGGTGCAAGCATTTTCAGGTAACTGTTGGGCAGAGTCTGAAGAAGGTGTCCCATTTCTGGTAAAATGGAAGAAACACACTGAACCCATCATATCACATATCAGATGAACCTTTTCTGTTGCATGATAGAATGATTCCAAAAAAATTGTATACGTACTCTGTCCTTAAACACTTTATAAAGACAGCTTGTACTTGCATCCATGCAATGTAGAAACAACTACTCAAGATACAGATGTGGGGTTTCAGGATAAATAAAACTAAAATTATTGAAGATCTAACTTCTGCAGTAACTTCAAAGTTACCTCTCACACATTTCAGAAGACATGATATTGCTGGATTAAGCTACACAAACTGTAAGAAATTGATGGCAGAACCAACAGTAGAAATGTAAGTTGAGGCCTCACTAAACCATCATACTTGCCTTTTACCCTTCCCCTCTACCTCATCTGGCCCATTTGGTTCCAGTGCCAACTCTTTTAATTCCCATAACATAGTCCCTCCTACCATTTTTTCCCCTTCTTTCTTTCTTCCTTCCTTTCCTTTCTACCCATGCTATCTACTGACTACTGTCTAGCATAGCCTTTGTCTTTAATCTGGATACCCACTAATTTGCCCCACTGTCTAACAGACATTTCAAGCTAGCCCTTTTATTAGTAAAAACATTAGAAGGAATAGGATGCTTCAGGCTTGCTTGTAAAGTATTAACCTCACCCACTTTTGGCAGCTGTCACCCCTCTCTGTTGAGTTAATAATTGTTCTTGGGCACATTCCCTTTACACCTTCTGTGAATGCCATGCTGTCTCCATTGATACCATTTTGGCTTAAGGGAGTTGACTTACTAAAAGCAAATAGGCAGTTCTCTTTGAGGCCTGATTCACACCTAGGCATTTTTAGTGCTATTTGCATTTTTCAGGTTTGCACTACAGTCCATGTAACATGGTTTCCTATGGAACACGTTCTGTAGTTCAAATCTGCAAAATGCAAAAAGCACAAAAAATGCATAGGTGTGAATCAATCCTAAGGGACGGTGCAGTTTGCAAGGGAATTTTCCCCAGAGCGTGGCACATGTGGTGAAGTTTCATTTTGAAAAACAAAAAAAAAGAACAATCACATGCAAGGCAAAAAAAAAAAAACCTTGCTTACACATAATTGGATAATGGAAGTCATCAGAGTTTCACCTAATTTGCTAAGCTTTAGACATGTACAATTTGTCTCATTCCAAATTCGTTTAACGAAATTTGCTAATTTGGAAATATACAAATTAACGAAAACCCGTTTAACAAATTTTTCAGAATATTTGTAAATTCGAATATTTGTAAATTCGTACATTCGAAAATTCGAAATTTGAAAATCCGAAAATTTGAAAATCTGAAATAATCACTAACTAATAATAACTTAACTATTACTAACTATTAAATTATAGGTATTTAAATTTCCTTTCAAATTTGGCTGTTAGTAAACGAATACGAATTTATCCAAAGTTACGAATTATCCGAAATAATGAATGCCGTATATAAACAAATGGAACATAACAAATTAATACTAATAAATAATAATAATTAAAACTTATTATTATTAATTTGTAACGTTCCATTTGTTTAGATTGAACATTCATTATTTTGGATAATTCTTAACTAATAAATTCTTATTCATTACGGTCACCAACAGCCAAATTTGAAAAAAAATTCCAATACCTTTACTATTTTTATTTATTTCAGGTACTTATATAGCGGCATCAATTTATGCAGCGCTTTACATATACATTCACATCAGTCCCTGCCCTCAAGGAGCTTACAATCTAAGGTCCCTAACTCACATTCATACATACTAGGGACAATTTAGACAGGATCCAATTAACCTACCAGCATGTCTTTTGAAGTGTGGGAGGAAACCAGAGTACCCAGAGAAAACCCACGCAGGCACAGGGAGAACATGCAAACTCCAGGCAGGTAGTGTCATGGTTGGGATTTGAACCAGTGACCCTTCTTACTGCTAGGCAAAAGTGCTATTCACTACACCACTGTGCCGCCCACCTATAATTTAATACAGTGGTTCTCAACTCCAGTCCTCAGGACCCACCAACAGGCCAGGTTTGCAAGATAGCCGAAATACATCACAGGTGATATCATTTGCTGCTCAGTGATTGCAGTATTCTAGTCTGCAACTCCCCAAGGTAATACTTAAAATCTGACCTGTTGGTGGGTCCCGAGGACCGGAGTTGAGAACCACTGATTTAATAGTTAGTTATTCTTTCGAATTTTTGGATTTTCATTTATATTTTTGGATTTTTAAATTTATGAATTTATGAATTTTCGAATTTACGAATTCTGATCATAACCAATGACCCGAAAAACTAAAAAAACCCAAAAACCGAATGAAATGAAAACAAACATTTTTTTTGGCTGTGAACATGACTACTAAGCTTTTGCAAAGATTCCCTTGCAAAGTGCAATTCCCTTAGCAAATTGGCTTGCACTCATAATGTATCATAATAAAACTTATTTACTTTGCCTATGGTTTTATTTGCGTATATTTTGTGCTATTTGTGTGTTTTATTAAATAAAGAATTTACAAAAAAAGAAAAAAAAAGGAAACCATTTTAGTAATGGGAAAGGACTTGGTGAATAATGATTTCTAAAAGTGTTAAGGTGAAAAGTCTCTAGTATATATGAAGCAACACATGAGGAAACACATTTGAAATTCTAAGCTTCATATACGCTGGTATGCATGTGGCATACTTAAAATGCTTTCAGACAGAACATAAATTCGGAAAGTATTCTTCCCCTAAGCATTTTCTTTTCTTCTCTTCAATATTTTAGAAAACAGACTTATATAAACAGCCGGTTCATATGGAATATTACTGAGAATACAAAGGAAGTCCCGCAAAATAAACACAACATTCCTTTAGAATCATTTGGTTACAGCCATTCAGATATTACTTGCATTTGATTTCCTGAAAACTTTAACCACTTGCCGACCGCTGTCAGCACATATACATCGGCAGAATGGCACGGCTGGGCAAAGTAACATACCTGTACGTTACTTTGAATTTCCCGCTGTGCATGCACGCATGCCTGCTGCGAGCTCCGTGACCGTGGGACCCGCGGACTCGATTGCCGCTGGGATACCCGCGATCGTGTCACGGAGCTGAAGAATGAGGAGATGCCGATCTAAACAGCATCTCCCCATTCTGCCTAGGAACAGGACACTGATCGTCTGCTCCCTGTCATCGGGAGCAGCGATTAGTGTCATGTCACTGCTAGCCCATCCCCCAGACAGTTAGAATCACTGCCCAGGACACACTTAACCCCTCCCCGCACTCTAGTGGTTAACCCCTTCACTGCCAGTGACATTTTTACAGTAATCAATGCAATTTTATAGCAATGATCGCTGCATTAATGCAATGGTCCCAAAATTGTGTGACAAAATTATCTGATGTGTCCGCAGTAATGTCGCAGTCACGATAAAAATCGCTGATCGCCGCCATTACTAGTAAAAAAAAAAATGCCATAAAACTATCCCCTATTTTGTAGACGCTATAACTTTTGCGCAAACCAATCAATAAACGCTTATTGCGATTTTTTTTACCAAAAATATGTAGAAGAATACGTATTGGCCTAAACTGAGGAAAAAAGATGTTTTTTTATATATTTTTGGGGGCTATGTATTATAGCAAAAAGTTAAAAATAATGTGTTTTTTCTAAATTTTTGCTCTTTTTTTGTTTATAGCAAAAAAAAAAAAAAAAACCGCAGAGGTGATCAAATACCACCAAAAGAAAGCTCTATTTGTGGGAAAAAAGGACGTCAATTTCGTTTGGTAACCACGTCGCACGACCGCGCAATTGTCAGTTAAAGCGACGCAGTGCCGAATCGCAAAAAGTGCTCTGGTCAGGAAGGGGGTAAATCCTTCCGGAGCTGAAGTGGTTAAAGGAAGAATTTAAGTAAGTGAGTTATCTCTGCTTATCACATAAAAATGAATTGTTTCGTGTAAAAATAACTGACCCGTGAAAAAATCCACTGTAAAGAGCTGAAAGTGAATACACAATCTACAGCTAAAGCAGAGCAATCCTGGATACATTAAAAGGCAAGGACTATAAGCAGTGGTGGATGATGCTCCAAATTTTTTTTGGGGGGGCGCAAACAAACTGAAAAGTTCTGAAAAAAAAACATCAATTGTAGCCTCACTGTGCCCATCAATTGCAGTCTCACTGTGCCCATCAAATGCAGCCACTGTGCCATCAAATGCAGCCACTGTGCCATCAATTGCAGCCATCGTGCCCATCAAATGCAGTCGCTGTGCCCCATAAAATGAAGCCACTGTGCCCATCAAATGCAGTCACTGTGCCCCATCAAATACAGCCACTGTGCCCATCAAATGCAGCCACTGTGCCCCATAAAATGCAGCCACTGTACCCATCAAATGCAGCCACTGTGCCCCATAAAATGTAGCCAATGTGCCATCAATTACAGCCACTGTTTCCCATAAAATGAAGCCACTGTGCCCCATAAAATGCAGCCACTGTGCCCCATCAATTAAAGCCACTGTGTCCATCAAATGCAGCCACTGTGCCCATCAAATGCAGCCAGTGTGCCCATCAAATGCAGCCACTGTGCCCCATAAAATACAGCCACTGTACCCATCAAATGCAGCCACTGTGCCCATCAAATGCAGCCACCGTGCCCCATAAAATGAAGCCACTGTGCCCATCAAATGCAGTCACTGTGCCCCATCAAATACAGCCACTGTGCCCATCAAATGCAGCCACTGTGCCCATCAAATGCAGCCACTGTGCCCCATAAAATGAAGCCACTGTGCCCATCAAATGCAGTCACTGTGCCCCATCAAATACAGCCACTGTGCCCATAAAATGCAGCCACTGTGCCCCATAAAATGTAGCTACTGTGCCCCAAAAAATGCAGCCACTGTGCCCCATAAAATGCAGCCACTGTGCCCCATCAAATACAGCCACTGTGCCCTTCAAATGCAGGCACTGTGCCCATCAAATGCAGCCACTGTGCCCCATAAAATACAGCCACTGTGCCCATCAAATGCAGCCACTGTACCCATCAAATGCAGCCTCTGTGCCATCATATGCAGCCTCTGTGCCCATCATATGCAGCCTCTGTGCCCATCAAATGCAGCCTCTGTGCCATCATATGCAGCCTCTGTGCCCATCATATTTAGCCTCTGTGCCCATCATATGTAGCCTCTGTGCCCATCATATGTAGCCTGTGTGCCCATCATATGTAGCTTGTGTGCCCATCATATGTACCCTGTGTGCCCATCATATGTAGCTTGTGTGTCCATCATATACAGCCTCTGTGCCCATCATATGCAGCCTCTGTGCCCATCATATGCAGCTTGTGCCCATCATATGCAGCCTCTGTGCCAATCATATGCAGCCTGTGCCCATCATATGCAGCCTGTGCCCATCATATGCAGCCTCTGTGCCCATCATATGTAGCCTCAGTGCCCATCATATGCAGCCTCTGTGCCCATCATATGTAGCCTGTGTGCCCATCATATGTAGCTTGTGTGCCTATCATATGTAGCCTGTGTGCCCATCATATGTAGCTTGTTTGCCCATCATATGTAGCATGTGTGCCCATCATATGTAGCCTATGTGACTCCCCCCCGCTCGCGGTCTGACCGGCACACACTTATCCCATCCTGGTGGTGGGTGATGGCGGGGAGCTGTGAGACATGCAGCAGGTGACGGCGGTGAGCTCCTGTGTCCTCCATGACTCTCTGTCCTCCCGTATTTCAGTTACGTTAGGCGTCCAATCACGGTGCATGTGCCTTTAGCCAATCAGGTGGCAGGTATTAGATATGCGCCTCCTGATTGGCTGAGAGGCAGTTCAGTGTTAGCACAGCAAATATTAATTTGCTGTGCTAACCCACCTGGGTGAACTGCGAGCGCAATGCTTTGCGGTCGCAGTTCACCTATCTTGAAACCTATTAGAACCTATGGCTCTAATCAGGTGCTTCAGAAACACCCCCCGCAGCTGGAATTCAGGCGCCCAGCGTCCGAAAAGGGGCTGTGCGCCTGAATAGTGTGTGGCTACAGCGGCCATGGATAGATTTGTGCAAAATTCGTATGCAGAGGGGGGTGGCTGGAGAGAGGGGGCGGTGTTCGTGCACAAATAAATGGACGCACCGCCACTGGCTATAAGTGAGCAATTATTTGAATACAGTTTGAATACAGAACAGACATTGCTACTGTTCTATGTAGAAGAGTGACCTTCACTTTTCAGCTTCTTATCAAAGACAATCAAAAATGCATAAAAAAAGGAGCAATCATGTAGCACCCCTAACTCCCTCTATATTGGCCTTTCTTCTACTAGATCAAGGTAAGAGGTAAGGTTTTCTTTTGTCTCCAAGCAAGCCAGTTTTAAAATACACTTCATATGTTTGGAGGAGCAGTGTGGTGCAGAGGCAGTAAACACTCGGAGACCAGATGTAATAACAAAATAGTATTGTAGTAAAGTCCAAGCAAAGACATCTACCTGGCGGGGAGACAACAGGGCCGGATGCACTCACAGTATATTGTATAGAGCAGGGTAGCAGCAGGTCTCTGATGCTCCAACAGCATCTGTCACGGGGGGATAGAATGCGGCCTGGCCTGTCTGTGTCCAAGTGGGGGTGGCTCCCAGGAAGCAGGAATCTCTCCCTACCACTATTGCTGTCCCTCTTAGATGGGAGACCTGTCGTTACACTACCCACGTGCAGAATGCGCACCAGGCCTTGGAGCCAGTGCCTTAAATGGGCTCTGCCTGACCCAAGATGGCTGGGGCATCAGCATCCAATTGGACAGCTTCCCCAGTGACCCAGGAAACCACAGAGGAACCATGCTCCTCTTTACTTCCCCTCCAACTGCAATGCCGCTGCGGTTGAGCACCGCCTACAGTGGAAAAAATAGACTGCACCCGCCTACACATACATTTTGGTAGCCAGTTATGTTAGTGTTCCAAAACAATGGTGAAGCAAAACTTCTGGTACCATATCGTCAAATTGAGTGCTACTGTCCAAGATCATGCAGCTTTTGTCTGTTACAGAGAGCTTGATAGAATGACCTGTAAATAGTAGATTTCTTATATAAAAATCAGGATAAATCAATACTATCTGTTGCTGAGACTGTTGCTCCTAGATTCCTCCGTCCACAAAAACAAAGTGGATTGAAAATCCCGCCCCCAACAGATTAAATGACTTACAGAGACACCCATTCTAAGGCTTCAAAGAGAACTAAAAAGAATAATAAACTGACGAGCGGGACAACCTTGTGGACCATACCTCTACCTTTCAACCCTTTTTCTTCTTTCTCTTTCCTTTTCTCCACCTTACGATTAAAGCTCATTATCAAAATTTATTTGACCTATATACACTCTACTTGTAAACAATATGTATAGTAGGTATAAATCATTTAAATACCTACAAAAGTAACTAAGGAAATGATATATATTTTTAATTTAGGTTTACGTGAACCCAATGTTTAATATTTGAAATTTCATGATATTTACCTATATAAACCCTACTGTAAAACAATGAGCTTACTTTATAGATCCTTGTAAACTTACTTTATGTATCTTTATAACATTGTATACTCAATAAACTTCTTTTGACAAGGGAAAATCCCGCCCCCTGCTGGGACATTGTATTGTACCCACAACTGTCAGAATACACTGATCAGTGTCTGCAGTCACCAAGAAATGATTTTCAACAGTCTCCTTAACAGAAGTTGATCAAGCAATTGACATCTGTTGAGTAGGGATGGCCACACTGAAATTCAATCAGTATATGGCTTGCTTTAGACAGAGTATAACTCATTGCTTATCAGAGGGCTAAGTATACATTTTATGCAGACTTCCAGAGCATTAAAGCAGGTCATGTCTACTGTACTGTCTCTTTAACTACCCTGGTGGGTCTCTGGGGATCCCCTATCCTATATGAAATGTTTATTTATAACAATATAACAAAACAATACAACAAAAGATTATCATTCTAACCACTTCACGCCGGCCGTACGCAAAATATGCGGCCCCACTGGACTGGGCTTTTTTCCATGTGGCCGCATATTTGCATTTCTTCCTTTGTGCTAGGAGCACAGCGACTGAGGTCTCACAGAGAGCCCTGGGCCCCGTTCTAACGATCGGGACCAGGAACATCAGATTCCGGGTCATCTGATCACTGTGATAGCCCCTGATTGATTGTGAAGTCCACCACCGTGTTTTCTGTATCTGTGAATGGACGAGACAAGTGTGTGTAGAAAAAAATAAAATAAAAATAATAAAAATAATAATAATAATAATGTCAGCCCCAGGGTTAGTGTTTGGGTCAGGGTCAAAGGTCAGAGTCAGTTTTTTTTTGACAGGATTTTTTTTTAATTCGTTTTAGTGTCATTAATGTCAGTGTCGGCGTGTTTTAAGTAGGATAAAAAAAAGCAAAATGTGCATTATTGTTTCTGGGCTGTACTATGGGTACAAACAATAACTAACATACACTTATGTGATATCGCTGTGATAGTCAGGAGCAGGACAGTTTATTTTTGGTTGTTTTTGGTGGTAGGTTATGGTGGTCGTAAAAAATATAGAGTTACATTTTTAAAAAATTGGGTTTTTTTTTTACTATTTTAGGGCAGTTTTTCTTAGATAATAAAAATAAAATCAGGAGATATCCATTACCATTTACCACCAAATGAAAGCCCAATTTGTCCTGAAAATGTGGTATAATTCACCTGGATGCATAAAGTAGTTGTGATTATATGTACAGTTTTACTAACACATGTCAAAGTTGCAAAATTGGGCTTAGACATTAAGATTTGTTTTACTCTTAGGCACGAAGGAGTTAAGTAAAAACAGATAAAAAATTAAAAACAACTAAAATAAAATTGTCCCAAGACCATGTACTGTATATTTAGATTTTAATTTCCCTTTATCTGAAATTTCTATGCCCTGGTACCCTGGTGTGTGTTTGTGCATGAGAGCGAGAAAAATATTTATTTGAATGTGATTTACTTTTTTTATGGGTGTCTTCATCAAACAGGAGAACTTCATTTGTTTTTTACTTACCTTCATTGGTTTATGGTATCCTTCCTCAACTTTGGAACATCTTTGGTCCATCTTCTCTATGCAGAGATCCTTACAAATCTTCATTCAATGATCGTTTTTTTGCAGACTTCAGGGCTGCATGATGTCCAATTTCCTTTTAAACCCCCAGGTGTCATAAACAAATAAAATTAAAAAAACTTAATATCTTATCACACTCTGCCCAAGAGTAAGTTAGTGTCAGGGCTGGGCTCTCATCCCTTCCTTCTCTGTGATCAGGTTGCTCAGCTGTCAGTTAATTGCCAGTACTCATCGTTCCACAGTGGCTCACCTGTTGACCATCCGTTCTGCTTCCTGATCCTGTCTGCTGCCTCTGAATTCGCTGATCTCTGGCTTCCTGATTTCCTGGCTTATTCTGACTACCCGATTTGGCTACTGAACCCTGGCTATGTTTTGACTACATTTACAAGTTGTACCATGTTTACCATTTTATTAAAAGCTGTGACTTTTACTGCATTTTCTGTCTCTGTTTCATGGTTCCTGACAATTAGTCAGTTAGTATCAGTGTCAGTGTGTTTTGGGTAGGATAAAAAAAGCAAAATGCGCACTAATGCTTAAACAATAAGATTTGTTTTACCCTTAGGCACAAAGGGGTTAAGTAAAAACAGAAAAAAACCTACATTTAAAAATGAAAAACAACTCAAATAAAATTGTCCCAAGACCATGTATAGTTGCAGTATATCTTAATTTCCCTTCTGAAATCTGAAATTTCTATTCCCTGGTGTGTGCTTGAGCGTGAGAGCGAGAAAAATATTAAAGTGATTGTAAAGTCTTGTTTTTTTTAGTTAAAAATAAAAAATATGTCATACTTACCTGCAGTTGGTTTTGCACAGAGCAGCCTGGATCCTCCTCTTCTTGGGTCCCTCTTCGGTGCTCCTGGCCCCTCCCTCCTGTTGAGTGCCCCCACAGCAAGCAGCTTGCTATGGGTGCCCTGAGCCGAATCACAGCTCCATGGGTCCATTCAGATACAGGGCCGTGGCTCGCCCCCGCCCCTTTATCTTCTCATTGGCTGACTGACTTTGATTGACAGCAGCAGGAGCAAATGGCGCCATGCTGATGTCTCAGCCAATGAGGAGGGGAGCCCCGGGCAGTCGAGACACTCCTACAACATTGCTGGATTTAAAAGGGGCACAGGTAAGTATTAGGGGGGTGGGGCTGCTGCACACAAAAATTTTTTTATCTTAATGCATAGAATGCATAGAACCTTCTGCCTTTACAATCACTTTACGTGATGCCAGACTTATTAAGAAAAAAAAATCAAATTACAATATAAATCACACGTAATCTTGCATAATAACATATTATAAGCTTTTGATGTATTGACACAATTCCTCAATAGAAACTATCAACAGAGATGGAGAAGCATTCAGTGTTGGAGTAAAGTATATTGTTCTTAAATAATACTTTACTGTCTGGAATTCACAGAAGGCAGACATTTTTCACAGAAGCTTTGTCACCTACTACATGCTCAAACCTCTAACCAAATTTTGTCAGTTTTCCTAGAATTACTACATTAACAGTCCTTTCTAACAGAGAAGATCTAAACATCATTCTGCTCAGGCCATGTGCATGTGTTGTGTTTATTTCAGAGTGTATTTTTCCTTTTAAGTCCAGAATGAAAGCCGCTGAACAAAGGAAGAACGGGATTAAGAAAGAAACACTTGGCTCAAAAAATTTGGCAGTTGCTAGCGAAAGGGAAGCAGATGTAATAAAGATGGCCACACATGAAATGGAGGTGGAAAAATATGATCACTATAGTTTTTTATAATGATCATTCCATAAATATTCATACGTTAAAATGCAATCCAAAACTCAAACAAAAGGTTTTGGTTTGTTATTTTAAAGTGATACTAAACGCACACTGTTTAATTTACACTGTCCCTTCTATTTCTGTATATGGATAATGGCACTGTAATTATTTAACTTTAAAAAAAAAAAATCTACGTACCTTTTTCCTAATCGATATACAACTGTCACATGACCCAGCTCTTTCCCAGCCTGTCTATAAGGAAACAGTGGCAGGAGGAGCTTCTAGTCCTCTGCTGCTGGTCACATGTTCAAAATTAAAAAAAAATTAAAATAAAAAAAAAAAGGCTCTTTAGATTTGATGGGGAGTAAATGCTCAGCATTGAAAACCGAGCATGTGCAAAACTGCCAACACTGCTCTGCTAAATACCTAGCTGAATTGGGGACAGAAAGGACGGAATTGGGGACAGAAAGGGGACAGAGAACAGCAGGATCATCCAGGTTTTTTGCAGAATACAGAAAACAAATCTCATAGTGACTGAGTGAATATAAACATCATGTATTGATATTTTTTTTTATGATGTGGGTTTAGTGACACTTTAAGCTTTCATAAACTTAATGCATTATGCTTTAGATTAGATAATGTCCTTATTTAATGAAAAATGTTATGCAATACCTCTAAGGCATTCAGTTTGCAAAGTACAGTGAGTTCTCTAACACACACCGGTAGATACTTGTGGAGCTAATTAAGATGGCCCCTCTTCTGCTAGGAGAGAGGGGTGGAGATGGTCCTTCTCTGATCAACCCAGTAGAAAATAAATTATTCCAGCCAACTGGGAAAGGTGGAAGGATGTATTTTTATCCAGGGAAACTTCCCTCTCTAGCTATGTACATAAGACTTCTTATGTAAGTAAGGTAAAGTACATTTTTACACAAAGTTTTCACAGCTCCTATCTAGTGAATGCAGAAGCACTATGCCAACAACCAATAGAAAAAGAAGAAAAAGAGGGAATGACTTTATTTTTATCTGGGCAGACTTCACCTTCCAGTTATGTACATCTGTTTTCTAAAGCTAATGTAAACTTTATTTACACAGAATTTTCAGAGTTGCGATCTAAGGATTGCTAGAGAGTGGTGACACGAAAGAGGTAGCAATAAAGAACTTACATAAGACTATGCATAGGTGAGAATTCATCCATTCATGATTATTGCATACATTTTTTGGCAAATTATTGTGCACACCTTGAGCCAAGAGAGCCAGTACCCCCATAGATCAGTAAATCTGCCACTTGGTTCGGCATCAACACCTTAAACTTGACAGATCTAAACCTGGGTATATAACTGCGTTCCCATTATGTGGCCATCCTGGAAGTTCACTGGGTAAAGGTTTAGTGTACCTTTTACTAAGGGAAGTGATGGATTTAATTCCCTTTTTTTGCAGGGACATAAAATCCATCACTTTCCCACCTGTCGTAACGGAGTTCTGCCTTGTTAACATAGGCAGAGGTTCGTTCTGTGTCTCTGCCTGGCGATCGTCGAGTGCCAGTGGACATCCAGTGCCTGGAACCCGCAGAATGTGTGTGCCCCCTAGGCGAAAGTGCAAAATCACATACAATATATATGGGATTCTGCACAGGAGGGCCACCCTATCACAGTATATCTGCTATGGTGTGGTCCAGAAAATATTAAAAAGACACACAGAGCACAGAATGTGTCCAAATACAATCAACTGAAGAAACCACAGTATGTAGCCAGAATGAGTTTTGAAGGATAATTGACAACAGTTTAATGTGGGAATTTGCAGTTGCACCTTATTTTATTAAATAGAACTGATACTGTTATTGTTAATGTAAAGGGTATTGTTCTAAGTGGGGTGGTGCCAGCACATCAATGTTTATGCAGCTGTTGGTTAAATATGGCCTTAAGAAATAAATTAAGAATACAGTATATACAGTAAGTCTCTGATTTGAAATCGCAATTGAAAAGATATTCTGTTAAAAATTGTTTCAAGGTGGTAAAACTTCAAACTTCTTTGAACTCCCTGCAACATGATACGTTCTACTGATTTACAGTAGTATGGAACAGATTTGTGTACATAATGAAATTTCACTGTCCTGAACTGAATATGTGGGTACCTAAAGCATAACGGAAATACTTTATACGCAGAATGTGCTAATATTTTTCTTTTCATGTGATTTACTTTTTTTTTATGGGTGTCTTCATCAGACATTAAAGCACAACTTAATTTTTTTTTTTACTTACCTTCAGTGAGGTATGGTATCTATCCTCCACTTTGGACTATCTTTGGTCCATCTTCTCTACACAGATATCCTGCATAGACAGGATCTCATTCAATTACCGTTTTCTTGCAGACTTTGAGCTGCACGATGTCCAACTTCCTGTGCCCCCACAGGTGTCATAAACAAATAAAATTTAAAAAACCTAATATCTTATCACACTCTGGCACAAGAGTAATTCAATGTTAAATATATCTCAAAGAAAGCAAACATAGAAAAAAAAGGCAAAAGCAATATACTATGCAAAGAAGAAAAAAGCATGCAAAATTCCACCTGGGATCCATTTTTTATCAACATTAGATTTCCAATTAGAATGCAGATTTTTAAACATAGCGACTAGTGTTTGTGATCACGGACAATTTTCTGTTATTTTTATTATTATTATTATTATACAGGATATACAGTTTGCACAGCGCTTTACAACATGAGGACAGACAGTACACTTACAATACAAATCAATACAGGAGGGATCAGAGAGCCCTGCTCGTTAGAGCTTACAATCTAGAAGGGTGGGTCAAATGGAAACAAAAGGTAATAACTGTGGGGGGTGAGCTGATGGAGAAAATGAAAATACAGTTGTTAGGTGTGGGTAGGGTAGGCTTTTCTGAAGAGAAGGGTTTTCAGGGATCGTCTAAAAGCTAATAAAGTAGGTGATAAGCAGACAGATTGGGGTAGGGCATTCCACAGGATTGGAGAGGCTTTGGAAAAGTCCTGGAGGCGAGCATGGGAGGAGGTGACGAGGGAGTTAGAGAGCAGGAGGGTTTGAGAGGAACAAAGAGAACGAGTAGATTGGTATTTAGAGACTAGGCTAGTGATGTAGCTGGGGGTGAAATTGTGGATAGCTTTGTACGTAGTTGTTAGTATTTTGAATTTAATTCTTTAGCCGAGTGGAAGCCAGTGGAGGGATTGACAGAGAGGCGTGGCAGACACAGAGCGATTGGTAAGGTGGATGAGTCTGGCAGCAGCATTCATGATGGATTGAAGAGGTGATGTAGAGGTGTCGAGGCGAGAGATGACCAGCGAGTGAATTAAGAGCTTTGTTGTGTCATTGGTTAGAAAGAGGCGTATTTTGGAGATGTTGCGGAGGTTGAGGCGGCAGGATTTGGACAGTGATTGGACATGTTGCTTGAAGGAGAGTTCAGAGTCCAGGACTACAGCTAGAACCTTGGCATGTGGAGATGGGCTTATAGTTGTGCCATCGATTTTGACAGAGAGATCAGGGGAAGGGGCATATGGGGGAGGAAAAATTATAAGTTCGGTTTTGGATAGATTGAGTTTGAGGAAGTAATGTGACATCCAGACTGATATATCTGATAGTAAATTAGTGATATGTGAGGAGACAGAGGGAGTGAGCTGAGGGGTAGAGAAATAGATTTGGGTGTCGTCAGCGTAGAGATGGTATTGGAAGCCATGGGAGGCTATCAGCTGACCCAGGGAGGTGGTGTAGATTAAAAATAGGAGAGGTCCAAGAACAGAACCTTGGGGGACCCCAACAGAGAAAGGAAAAGGAGAGGAGGAAGTACAGTTGTAAGAAACGCTAAAGGTGCAGTTGGATAAGTAGGAAGAGAACCAGCGAAGAGTACAGTCACGGAGACCAAAGGCATGGAGTTTTTTGAGGAGGAGGGGGTGGTCAACCGTATCAGAGGCAGCAGAGAGGTCCAGGAGTAGGAGTACAGAATAGTGTTGATTGGTTTTGGCCATTAGTAGATCTTTTGTTAGTTTTAGAAGAGCAGTTTCTGTGGAGTGTTGAGGACAAAATCCAGACTGAAGGGGATCAAGAAGGCTATTATCAGTGAGGTGGACGCTCAGTCGGTTGTAGACCAGACATTCGAGGAGTTTGGATAAGAAGGGGAGCAAGGAAATGGGGCGTAGGTTGTTAAGATTGGATGGGTCCAGTGAGGGCCCAGAGAGGGCCCAGAGAGTTGGGGAAGATGCCAGAAGAGGGGGAGAGATTGAAGATGGGGGTTAGAGAGTGTAGCATAGAGCCAGAGGGTAAACGTAGCATTTGTGAGGGAACAGGATCCAGAGGGCAGGTGGCAAGGTGGACATTAGCAAGCAGTTTATCAACCTCGTCTATAGTGGTGGGGTTGAAAGAGGGAAGTAATGATTCTGCTTGTGGGCATGAAGTGTAAAGCGTGGAGGGTATCAGAACAGTAGAGATCTCTGCGCGAATTGTATACATTTTCTGTTTGAAGTGATTGGCAATCTCCTGGGCAGTGAGTGAGTTGGTGGGTGGAGGCGGTGGAGGACGAAGTAGAGAGTTGAAGGTAGAGAAGAGTTGATGGGGACGGGATGATAAGTTGCTAATGAGAGTGATAAAATAGGTCTACTTGGCAGAGAGGAGGCTGGAATTGTATTTTTGGAGGGCAGATTTATATTGATTGAAATCTCTCTGGGACTTATGCCCTGTACACAAGGTTGGATATTTCGACGGAAAAATTGCGATCGGATTGTGTTGTCGGAAATTCCGATCGTGTGTGGGCTCCATTGGACTTTTTCCGTCGGAATTTCCGACACACAAAGTTTGAGAGCAGGATATCAAATTTTCCGACAACAAAATCCGATCGTTTAAATTACGATCGTCTGTACACAAATCCGACGCACAAAGTGCCACGCATGCTCATAATAAATTAAAAGACGAAAGCTATTGGCTACTGCCCCATTTATAGTCCCAACATATATGTTTTACGTCACCGCGTTCAGAGTGATTGGATTTTCCAACAACTTTGTGCGACCGTGTGTATGCAAAACAAGTTTGAGCCAACATCCGTCAGAAAAAATCCGATGGATTTTATTGTCGGAATGTCCAATCAATGTCCGATCGTGTGTACAGGGCATTAGTCTTATGCCACAGGCGCTCATGAGCATGACTACGTTTTTTCAGACTTCTAGTATCATATGTTTGCCAAGGTTGAAGGGGTTGGGGCCTGATTCTGTGTGTAGTGAGGGGGGCCAGTGAGTCCAGTGAGGCTAGAAGTGAAGCGTTGTAGACAGAAGTGGCTAGGTTGGTGCAGCATAGGGGAGGTTTTGTCGTAGAGGTTGTCGATAGCAGAGTAGAGAAGAGAAGGGTTGAGATGACGTAGGTTTCTGCGGGTAACTTTTAGGTGGTTGGAGAGAGAGGTGGTGGAGGGGGAGAGAGTGAAACTAATAAGGTGGTGATCAGAGAAAAGGAATGGATAGTTAGATAGGTTGCATGGAGTGCAAAGGTGAGAGAAAATGAGGTCAAGGATATTGCCTACGGAGTGAGTAGGAGCATGTATCCACTGCTTCAGGTCAAAGGAGGAGGTTAGGCTGAGAAGTTTGGAAGGGGCAGGAGTGTTAGTATTAATAGGGATGTTAAAGTCCCCAAAAATGATTGTGGGGATTTCAAGGAAAGAAAGTAGGATAGCCAGGCAGAGAAGTCATCAAGAAAGGTTGATACTGGTCCAGGGGGCCAGTATCAACCTAGATCACGGCTATCCTTAGAGAAATTAGAGTGAAAAGACAAATGCAGTGTGCTTTGAAAGAGGAGAGTGACAGAGAGGGAAGTGGCTGAAGTACCTGAAAGGTGCTATGTGGGGCTAGAAGGATTCCGACACCTCCTCCCTTATGTCCACTGGCTCTGGGGGTGTGAGTCCAGAGAAGACCACCATGGGATAGGGCAGCAGAAGACGCAGTGTCGGATTCGTGGAGCCAGGTTTCGGTAATGGCGAGTAGGTTAAATGAGTTGGCAATAAAGAGGTCATGGAGAGAGGTGAGTTTGTTGCATACAGAGCAGGAGTTCCAAAAGGCACAAGAGAAAGGGAGTCTGGTCTTGGGAAGAATAGAAATGGGAACTAAATTGTGTTGATTGTGGCTGCTGCCAGGGGGTGTAGGATGATGGGTGCATTGGGTACAGTTAAATGATGAAGGCCCAGGGTTTGGGGATATATCTCCAGAGGTTAGGAGAAGCAGGAGGGTAAGGGAGGTAATATGGGAGTGGAATTTATATGAAGGGACATGGCCCAGGGTCTTGGAGATTTTTAGTGTGCGTGGATTTAGAATTAGCAGGAGTTAGTGGGTGCAGTAATAAGGAGAGGACAGAAGTGAGGGTGATATATATATATATGCTGTAGGGGAGGTGAAGCAGAGATAGTTTTAGGATAGAGGACAGAGCTGTCAAAAGGCGTGGTAGAGAATGTATGTTACAAGGAGAAAGAGCTAAAGGGGTAAACAAGGTCACCTGATGTCTGTGAGTTGTTTTTCAAAGTTTTTTCTTGTGTCCCTTCGCTTTGTGCATTTGCTGAAGAGTCAGAAGTGCTCCCACTTATAGAAATAGCCTACATTGAGAAAGAGCCCAAGTTGCAAAAGTGTGCCCCCTGCAAATGCTTCCCCCAAAAGAAGCTTATATTTATACTGATAGGGGTGGAGTGTGAGTGGATTTCAATTATCACTCAGGAGGTAATAAAGCTTGGCTGGTTAACAGGGCAAAATTTTTACTTCAGAAACAGACTAGCAAGAGGGCACTGAAGTTAAACGGGCCATAATTTTGGGTAAGACAAAGGAGATAATAAAGCACTGTAATGTGGACAGGTCTACAGACAGTTAAGTAAAAATAACATACCAGCATTATTAAAGACACATAAGAAAAGCAGATAACAGTGTTTCAGTTTTTGGCTGGAGATGGTTCAGTTAGCACATACGTGTAGGATGAGAGAAAAGATTCTCAGATGAGGCAATCAAATAATCAGATAATCAGTTAATGATGAGTGCAGAGTCAGAAGTGCTCCCAGTAATAGAAATAGCCCACTTTGAGACAGTGCCCAAGTTGCAAATGTGTGCCCCCTACCCCTGTTGCATTGTGTGTATAAAAATATGTCTGATGGTGGACTTCAGAGCATGTAAGTATGATGTGTTTAATAATAAAAAAAATCGAGCCTTTAGAACCAATTTAATTTCTTTACTATGAGCAACAAAATAATTATTATTTGCACTGCATAAAAAAATGTATTCCATGGGAGGGTGCCTCTGTGTGCTGTGCTGTGCTTGTGCTGACTAATCGGTCCTTAACAGGTACACATATATCGTCTATAAAGAGCTTAAGGTCAAATGACATCACTGGGAGATACAATTAGTCTATCTCAACAGGGATGCAAGACCTGCAGCTTTTATTGCCACACTGAGACTAATTAGGTGATTAAAGTGATGTTGCCACTAAAATCAAATTGTAACTTAAACGGCTCACTGCCTAGAAGATAGCAGACATCTGTTGCACTCTCTGCACTGCTGATCCCTGCTATACCGAAGAGAAATTGCTACCTGTCGGGTCTTCAGAAACCATTTCCTGGTCCCCCACTGCACTTAGTGATTTGGTTCCTCCAGCAGATTCCACAACAGTAGAGATAGGCCCAGAAAAAAAATAGGCAGAGTGCATACATGACTAGGTGAAGAGGAGAGGCATGTTGAAAAGGAGTTCAGGGCTTGGGATTAGAATCCACTTACCTGATTGGTGGAAGTGCCATTAAAGGAGGGGCTGTAAACAGGACACAAGGGGATGGAGATCTGAAAATCAGCATAATCAAAAATCAACATAACAAATAAACTTCCCACCCACCAGCCCTTTTGTTCGGAACAGTTCATATTTTGAAAGTCACAGTAGCCTAGTGGTTGGGGTCTTTGGAGGTGTTAAAAAATATCAATGCTAGTATATGCTGGGACCCATCTTTGATATGGCATCCTCTGGTGTATTCTGGTTATTGGTTGGTTAACTGGGAATTTGGGACATAGAGGTCTCTGTAGGTAGTTGAGTTATTGTCACCGAGCTGCTGTGTTGTGACTGGGGACCTAATAAAATATTAGTGGTGCAAAACAGGATGTGTGTTTAGTGTGTGGGTGGGGTCATCCCATGCACGTAGGGATATCTTTTGCATGCTCATCAATGCCCAGGACCAGGCGGAGGCTGCAGTCATGTCAAAAATCTATCATTGAGGCAGTTCCCAAAATTAGGGATGAGCCTTTACTGTGTGCAGTAATTAAAGTACAATTCCTCTGACAAGTGCTGTCCCATGTCACTACACACGGTATATGATGTATGTTGCATTAGGAGGGACGTGCTGAGCCTGCGCCCTCTCCACCAGTCTAGCATACCTCTGTTACACGGACATCATGCATACTCATATTAACTGCTTCACTTCTCGTGCCTATGTGACCAGGCCATGGATTTCCATAAAGCCGGTTTTGTTCCAGTTGCTACTGGAAACTGTCTGCTAGAGAGAGAGCCAGAACATTGACCTCCTGGCTACCGGAGGACCTGTTACCTTACCTTACCAGGTACCACACTTAATGACCTTTTTGCTTGTAGCTTGTTTCTTCACTTGGTTACCCTTAGCAACTACATTGCTCTTCTATTGCCCTGTACACACGGTCGGATTTTCTGAGGGAAAAAGTGTGATCGGATTGTGTTGTCAGAAATTCCGATCGTGTGTGGGCTCCATCGGACTTTTTCTGTCGGAATTTCGGACACACAAAGTTTGAGAGCAGGATATAAAATTTTCCAACAACAAAATCTGATCAGTTAAATTCTGATCGTGTGTACACAAATCCGACACACAAAGTGCACGCATGCTCAGAATAAATTAAGAGATGAAAGCTATTGGCTACTGCCCCGTTTATAGTCCTGACATACGTGTTTTATGTCACAGTGTTCAGAACGATCGGATTTTCCGACAACTTTGTACCAACATCCGTTGGAAAAAAATCATGGATTTTGTTGTCGGAATGTCTGATCAATGTCCGATCATGTGTACAGGGCATCAGTGTCTTGTTAAGTTAACCTTTTTGTAACGGTGTTGCTTCATACTTAACAGTGCAATTATAGACCCTGGTTCTTTTGGGATATGTCAGAACCCACATGCACCGCTTTGAATAACTTCAGACCAGGCTTAGAATGGTTAATGTAACTTTACTGTAAAGATGCAGCATAATAGTTCAATATGAATATAGCAGGCATGTTGTAATGCAATTTCTCCTTTTGCCCACAAGATGGAGATAAGGAGATGCTGACTTGTCCTTCCAGAAAACTCAGAGACACAGAGTACACTGGGAAAAAGTGGAGTTTCAGGAAGAGCTGGGAGGCTGAGGTGATTTGAGAGGAAAAGAGAGAGAGAGTCTATGAGCCCAGGAAAAGAAAAGGCTCTGACAGGACAGTGCAGAGATGGGGAGTAGAGACTGAGTTGGTTGAGGAGAGTCCGAGACCAAGCCACAAAAGCCCCTGGGTGTTGTGACAGTTTGAACTCTGTCTGATCTCACCTGAGATCGTGAGAGCCACGCTGACATGAGGGAGTATGTGATGGAACTCTACCTGAGAGAGAGAGAGACATGTTTTGCCAAAGACTTCTGCCAAGAGACTGAGGAGAAAGGAGCCAGGAACAGTGACACCACACCCACAAGGTACACCACCGTTCGGCCCAGAGACCCTGCTCAGCAACTCAGCGCCACCTAGCCCAGCGGAGACGACCCACACCACTTCAGGGATCGCAATACCCATCCAGGTGTCAAGTCGGCCGCCGTCCAGTCACCTTTCCAATTTAGCTACCAGCCATCCTGATCGGTCGACAGGAGGTGATCCGGTGCCTTACAAAATTGCCAGGAGCCTGAACCAACATTTGGAATCTCCATTGTGTCATCGCACAGAGGATTGGTGAGCGGGTGAAAACCCGAACATCCTTCTTAACACAGTACAGACACAGCATGCAGACACATATTCCCCTTTCTAGTGTCAGAGGATGCTTGTTTGGGGATACCACCTTTAGCCAGTCTGTTCTTACAAACCACTACCCAATGGAATATCCTAGATGATTACTGTCTCAATTTTGCTTGATTGAACCTACCTTTATTACAAAGGGTCCCAAAGTTTTCTAGCAGAAGACACAAGTACTCTTCAACCCAGGGCCTGTAATGCTACAGAACTCGCTTCACCATACCTGTTTAATCAATTTTTGTTGTTTACATTTTAACAGTGTTCACAGCCCAAAAGGAGCTGAGAAGTTTATATAGATTACTGTTTTTTTATATACTTACAGTTGCTAAATATTGAAAGTTGTCACTTCTATTGTATTGATACTCTGCAGTAAGGTTTAACAGTGTTGTAAGTATCCACATCATTTTAACCATGATAATATATTCAACTTGTTTATCACTACTGGTGTGTCTGTCTGTTTCTGGTAACAATCCACAACCAGGCTAATAGTATTTTGTAATTGTGTCCTTAAAAAGTGTTTGCAGAGATTTTAGCTAACCAGGTGTGCCAGAGGGGCTGAGGCCATTCTTGGAGTTGAGGCAGAGATCAGAGAACCCAAAATCACAAAGCGACTCCTTCAGGGGTGGCACTACACAAACAATGTCCTTTCCCCCGCTGCTGGAACTCCTGGACATCCCCCTTTTTTCAAGAACAGATGGGCTGGCTAAAACCAAAAGCTTGGGAACCAGGCAAGAAACAATTGACCCTTTCCCCAGCCTGGACCGGCTGCTGTCTTGCATGCTTCAACCAGCCTACAAGTGCCTTCAAAGAGCTGCAACCTTTAACATGTTTCTGTTTTATAGGAATGCTGTTTATGTTAATAAAAGGTTACTATGGCCATTTCACTTCCAGATATTGTATGGACCGATTATTGGTGGTAATTTTATAAAAATCGGTTGGTATGGCTTAAAGGGTTATTGGTAAGTAGTTGGAGACATCTGTTCTACCTTAGTCATGTCTCCTGTAGTACATCCTGGAGTTGGCAACACCACTTAGTGTAGCACAAGAACAGGATTTTGATGTTCTTCAAAGTGTTGGTTTCCAGTGAGTCTTCAGGTGACAATAGCATTGATGAAGTGGGTATAGAAGAGTTATTTACTATTTTCTTTTGCAGGGAGCCCCTTGATTCACAATTTGATTTTAGCAAAATCAGCAATTTTGCACTTTAAAGTGAAAGCAGTCTGCCCCACATAGAAGTCAATCTCAGAAGCCAATTGCAAAGTCACTCTAGAACAATAACTATAAAACAGAAACAGGCAAGACTCTTTAATAAAGTGTGCAAAAATCTTCACAGCTGCCATCTTATAAGCCCACTCTGCTTTCTACTACAGGGGGTCCCCGGGTTACAAACAAGATAGGGACTTTAGGTTTGTTCTTAAGTTGAATCTGTTTGTAAGTCAAAACAGGTAAAATTTTTAAGTGTAGCTCCAGCCAAAAAATAAATTTTTAAGTTTTGTAGATAGCATAGGGAAGGGTTATCACCCCTGTAACATTTGTTTTACTGTCTGTGCCCCTGGTCAGAAGATTTCACCTCACTTTCTGTCCCAATGACAATTGGATTTTGAAAATTTGGGGTTATTAGGGAAATAAGGATAGGTGATAAAGCATCAGTGGAGACACCTTTTTCCCATATTAACTCTTACAGGAGTGAATTTCCCTTCCTAGGGGTAGATTTCATCTCACTTCCTGTTGTCTCCCTCCGTTTGTAAGTAGGAGTCGTTTGTAAGTCGGATGTTTGTAAGTAGGGGACCCCCTGTATATTGGCTTTGATTAGATGTGTCACTCAAAAAATACAGTTGAAATATGAAGTAAACAAAGGATATTCTCATAACCTTAGTATGTCTTTTCCTACACTTTTCATGGAGCTCAATATACTGTAATAGCTAAAGGCCAGTGATATCTTACAATAAATGATCATTGGGTGTCCTTTTTAGATCTAAATGGGATCAAGAGACAGCTATAGTAATATATCTGTATAAATGACAAATAATGATGGCTTAAAGGAAAGAGTTTTCAGTATTCCTAAAAGGGCTACACTATAAGGTAAAGGTGTATAAACACTGCACATATGATTAATATTGTGCTATATATTGTTGCTTTGTTTTGATTTTTTTGGAATATGGTTTCATCTTCCAGCAAATGTCTCCTTGGAACAGGCTGTAGTTAATTTATACGGGTTATGAGACAGGCATGTGACATTTTTATCTAGCTCATCTCACCATGATATACTGCTAGCATTGTAGATCACATCATTTTTAACTGCTGTGATTTTTAGTTACTCTCATACGTTTATTTTTAATGACCAGACAAAGGTTAAGTTTAATATAGTCGCTTCCTCTGCTCCACTGAGCTACAGTATAAGTCATTAATCATATATTTTGATGACAATGATCTGAATGTAATAGCACAAGGAGAAATGAGTACTTATCAAACTAAAAGTTTCAAAGAGGAAAAAAAAACTAGTCATTATACTATACCACCATCAATAATTCTATTACATATTTAATTTTTTTTTAGTTATTAACTTAATGAAAAATATTAAATGAAAATCCCATATTCATCAGAAGCCATAACGATTGTCGGGTAGTTTCAGCATTACTATTAAAGTGTTCCCTTAACATTAAAGTTAAAGTTTCCAAACTGACAGAGGGATTTAAATGCAGGTACATACCTTGAGGTAGGCTAGTTTGCTGAATCCAATGAAATTTTAAAAGTGTATGGCTTGCTTAAAGTGATACTAAACACACACTGTTTAATTTACATTGTCCCTTCTATTTCTGTATATGGATGATGGCATTGTAATTGTTAGAAAAAAAACAAACAAAGAAACGAAAAACATCTAAGTACCTTTTTCCTAATCAATATACAGCTGTCACATGACCCAGCTCTTTCCCAGCCTGTCTGCAGGGAAACATAAGCAGGAGGAGCTTCTAGTCCTCTGCTGCTGGTCACATGTTCAAGATGAAAAAAAAAAAAAAAAAACAGCCTTTGGAATACAGAGTATGAATAAATAAATAATATCAATAAACTGTTTTAAATTGGCATACAAATATATATTTTAAAATAAATCTTTATTATTTTATGGAAATAACATAGTTACATAGTTACATAGTAGGTGAGGTTGAAAAAAGACACAAGATCATCAAGTCCAACCCATGTGTGTGATTATGTGTCAGTATTACATTATATATCCCTTTCATTCAGGTGCTTATCTAAGAGTTTCTTGAAGCTATGGATGCTCATTCAGGTGCTTATCTAAGAGTTTCTTGAAGCTATGGATGCTCCCCGCTGAGACCACCGCCCATGGAAGGGAATTCCACATCCTTGCCGCTCTTACAGTAAAGAACCCTCTACGTAGTTTAAGGTTAAACCTCTTTTCTTCTAATTTTAATGAGTGGCCGCAAAGTCTTGTTAAACTCTCTTCTGCGAAAAAGTTTTATTTCTAATGTAGGGTCACATGGTGTGGGCAGATTTCTGCCAGTCACAGACTGTGTCATACCCCTCCAGCCTGTGTCTTAGAATAAGAAGGGAGGTGAAGCCACCATTAGTCTACATGTAATATCCCACCCTTATTGTGTTTAGCTGGTTAGTGGGCATGGAGGAGGAGGGAGGGAGTGGGTTGTCATTTACCACTGTATATACACCCACATGTGTGACTCTATAGTCACATGGACTGCTCAGATATTATAGGGAGGAAATTCTCAGCATAAAAAACTGAGCATGTGCAGAGTTGCCACCACGGCTGCAAAATCCTTAGCTGAACTCAAGATGTGAACAGAAGGTGGAGATAGAGAGTGGCAGGAGCAACCAGTTTTTCTGCAGAATACAGAAAACATATCTCGAAGTGACTGAGTGAGTATGAACAGCATGTAATACACCATTTATTGATCGTTTCTTATGATGTGGGTTTAGTGACACTTTAACTGTAACTTTCAGTTTACTAAACAAGTGCAAAGTTAGAAGCAATAATGCAAAATGATGACAAAAACATGCATACACTGCAGAACAATGAAAAACAGGCCTATAATGGCAAAGACCATGCATACACTGCAGAGCCTGTAAGCATTATGAAAGCTGTGCAAAACATGGCCTCCTCACAGCAATATCTCTGTGACTCAATCAGGGTAGCATGCAACTGCATAGCATAGTCTCTATAAGAATCTATAACAATAAAGAGTTGCTGAGAGAAACTATATCAACAGAAAGTCAAGTTGAGAAGCACTACTTCAGTAAAACACTTCAGAACACAGCTATTTGCCATTATCCTCATAAACAGGATCCCTTACATTAAAGTCCATGGTAGCTCTGGTAGCAGATATTAACAGCTATATTGGTCCAAGCACAAAGAGCTACCCACTTTAATTGGAGTAGTCTGGTAGCAATTGTGGAGGGGCTCCCCACAGTAGTTGGGTCCTTTAGAAAAGTTGTGTGCTATTGGGCTGTGGCCTAGCTCTATGTCAGAAACCATTAAATCAGACCAAGACAGAAGTACAGTTAAATCACACTTGTTTAATAATAAAAATAAAAAGAACAAACGTAGTCAAAACATAGCCAAAGTTCAGTAACCGGAACAGATAGTCAGCCAAGCCAGACGTCAGGGAGCAAAGTAGTGGAACAGCAAGCAGCATCTGGAGTCAGAAGGGATGTCAGCAAAACCAGTCTTTAAACAGGAATGCAGATGATAGTTTCTTGTGATGTTACCAAGGCGAAAGCAAAGCTCCTCAGGACTGGACGGCTTAAGTAGGCAGGACTGACGAGCAGGATATGATGAACAGCTGAGTAACTGTGGAGAGAGATGGGAGCTGGCAATTAACCGACAGCTGAGCGGCCAGCTCAGAGAAGGAAGGACTGAGCCCATCCCTGACAGTACCCCCTCCTCAACGACCCCTCCCCCTCGGAGGACCACCAGGCTTGAGGGAAAAACGTCTATGGAAATCACAGGGGAGGACAGGGGCATGTATGTAGGATTAGACCCAAGAGCGTTCCTCCGGACCATACCCTTTCCAATGCACCAGGTACTGTATGCACCCATGGAACCTATGGGAGGCAACAATGGACTACATTTCATACTCCTCATGGTTTTCAACCTGTACAAGGTGGGGACATGGCACCGAGGTGGTAAAGCGGTTGTAGACCAAAGGTTTTAATAAGGAGACTTGAAATACATTTGAAATATGCATATTAGAAGGAAGGTCTAATGTGTAGGCCACTGGGTTAATCTTGCGAAGAATACAGAAAGGCCCAATAAACCGAGGTGCAAACTTCAGTGAGGGAACACGAAGTCGGAGGTTGCGAGATGCGGCCAGCATGGAGTCTGTGCTTATCATTCGCAAAGCCTCCTGGACTTGTGCCCAAGTGGAACAATGGAAGGTTGGAAACCCTAATTCGCCATAAACGGGGACAATCGGGAAGCAGAATTCAAGGAACTGTTGTGAGCAAACTCTGCCCACGTTAATTGGTCTGACCAGTTGTTATGATGATCAGAAATATAGCAATGTCGGAATTGCTCCAAGGACTGAAAGGCTCGTTCTGCGGCCCCATTAGACTGCGGGTGATACGCAGAGGAAAAAGCAAGCTGAATTCCCAACTGTGCACAAAAGGCTCGCCAGAACCAGGACACAAACTGACTACCCTTGTCCAAGACAATCACCTTGGGTAGCTCATGGAAGTGAAAGATCTCCTGAGCAAATATGGAAGCCAGTTACTTAGAAGTGGGCAACTTCTTAAGTGGAATACAATGACACATCTTTGAGAACCGGTCAACCACCATAAGGATAACTGTGTTGCCCTAGGAGTTGGGTAACTCCACAGTGAAATCCATAGACAGGTGGGTCCAAGGCCTCTCTCCATTGGATATGGGTTGTAAGAGGCCCACTGGAAGGTGTTGTGGGGTCTTACTCTGAGCACACATGGAACAGGCAGCTACGAAGGCAGTTACATCAGCACGTAGATTAGGCCACCAGAATTGTTGGTAAATGGCCCAAACGAGTTGATTCTTCCCAGGATGGCCAGCTGCCTTGGGAGAATGGTAAGTCTGGAGCACGGCAGTACGGAAACTCTCTGAGACAAAGCAGCGGTCACAAGGTTTCTCAGGAGGAGCATGGACCTGAGCAGCAAGAATTTTGACACCCAAAAGAGAATTGAGACTGATGCGAACCGTAGCCAGAATACGATCAGGAGGAATAACAGGAACTGGAACCGACTCCAACTTGGAAGTGGAGAAAAATTGCTGTGACACAGAGTCAGCCCTTACATTCTCAGTACCGGGTAAAAATGAAACAATGTAATTGAAACTTGACAAGAAAAGAGCCCATTGCGCCCTTCTGGGAGAGAGGCGTTTAGCCTCAGAGAAGAATGTGAGATTGTTATGGTCAGTAAGAATGAGAACTGGCACAGTGGTACCTTTGAGGAGATGTCTTCATTCTTTCAGGGCTAAAATGATCGCCAACAGCTCTCTGTCACCGATCTCATAATTGCACTCTGCAGATGACAATTTCTTGGTCACAAGGATGCATAGCGCTCTCAGAGGTAGGACGTTGAGACAGAAGGGCGCCAACACCAGTCTCAGAAGCATCAACCTCAAGGATAAAGGGTAACGTAGGATCAGGATCTTCCAACACAGGAGCAGAAACAAAGGCAGCTTTGAGACTCTCAAAGGCCTTAATGGAGACTTACTCTGTGGGTTACCTTCCTTTCTGGTCATATCAGTCAGGGGCTTGACCAGAGACGAGAAGTTACGAATAAACTTGTAATAATAGTTGGCAAAGCCCAGAAAACGCTGCAGAGGACGTAAACCCACGGGTCAGGGCCACTGTAGGACTGCCGAAAGTTTCTCTGGGTCCATGAAAAAACCAGCAGTGGAAATGACATACCCCAGAAATTTAACCTATAACTATGAAAATGTGGTGCTCGCAAATGTTCTTAATAACTCGATTAGTGACAAATTTATTAACATTTGCGAGCACCACATTTCCATAATTTTACATTTCTAGTGAGTAGCACTTTGTGTGTGGCAGCTACTTTAGTTTTCTTTTGCACTGTTTTTTCACCATTCAGCGCGAGTTTCAATTTTATATTATTCAGGAATTTAACCTATTCACGATGGAACTCGCACGTCTCCAGTTTACAATAGAGATTGTTCTCTCTTAGATTAGATAACTACAACAAATCTCGGAGGACATTGTTAATAAATTCCTGGAAAACTGCTGGGGTGTTACAAAGGCCAAAATGCATTACGAGGTACTCATAATGGACAGTTCTGGTATTAAACGCAGTTTTTCACTCATCGCCCTCCTCAATCCTCACGAGATTGTATGCCTCTCTCAAATCAAGCTTTGTGAAAACTGTTGCTCCCTTGAGGCGGTCAAATAACTCCGTAATCAACGGAATTGGAAAGGCATTCATAATCGTGAAACGATTGAGACACCTATAATCAATACAAGATCTCAGTTCGCCACTCTTCTTCTTCACAAAGAAGAAACCAGCACCAGTTGAGTACCTGTATATTGTTTTGTTGAGTACCTGTGTATTGTCTTGTTGAGTATTAGTGTCAGGAAGCTAGTTGTTAGGTAATTTGGACAGGGTATAATCCCCAATCCTCAATAAATGTAATAGGTACGATGCCCGGCGGGTGTGGAGAGGCGACTCATTTTGCATCTTGCAGCATATATGCATTGCTTGATCATCCGATCGAGGGTGAATACTGCTGTGCAAAATGTAAGCACATTGTTTCCCTGGAAGCCCAGGTTCTGAATCTGGGGAAGCAACTGTCAGCACCGAGAAGTTCCTCCATACTAAAGGAGAGCGAGGAACGTACACAGCAGGTGCCGGCTGGGGCCAGCACAGAGGTGGGTGGAGACAAAGAGGTGCAGGCACTAGCAAAGAGTAGATGGGTGACAGTCAGGAAGGGTAGAGGGGGAAGTGTCAGGGAGGCCGATCCAGGACTGGAGTATCCCAATAAGTACTCTTCATTGAGTGACACTGGTAAAACCAGTCAGGGACCAGCACTGCTGAGGGAGCTGAGGGACTCTCCTAGCTGCCAGGGGAAGAACTCCTCCAGTGAGAGTGGGGGGGAAGCAAAGGGAAAGGAAAGACAGATTCTTGTGGTAGGGGACTCAATTCTTAGAAGGACAGAGAGGCCAATCTGTAACAAAGACCTGAAGCGCCGAACTGTATGTTGTCTCCGGGGGCGCTCAGGTTCGGCACATCACGGATCTGGTGGACAGATTACTGGGAGGGGCTGGGGAAGACCCAGCTGTCATGGTGCATGTTGGCACCAATGACAAAGTCAGAGGCAGATGAAGTGTCCTAAAGAACGATTTTAGGGACTTAGGAGCTAAATTGAGGAAAAGGACCTCCAAGGTAGTATTCTCAGGAATACTACCGATACATCGAGCCACACCAGAAAGGCAGAGGGAGATTAGGGAAGTAAACAAGTGGCTGAAGAGCTGGTGTAGTAAAGAGGGGTTTGGGTTCCTGAAGGACTGGTCCGACTTCTCAGTCGATAACCGGTACTATAGAAGGGACGGACTGCATCTAAATGAGGAGGGTGCAGATCAGCTGGGAATGAAGATGGCCAAAAAGTTAGAGGGGTTTTTAAACTAGGCGATGGGGGGGGGGGGGTCCAGAGGTAGAGATATTTAGTGCAGAACATATTTCAGAGGGCAGTTGTCATGGTTATGCAATAGAGTTTGTCAGCTTACCTCTCACCATGTGTTCATCTCTAGAGACCAGCCACTCTCACCTGACTGCTTTTATAATCTCTCCTCTAAGCATGGCTCCACCCCAGCTCCTATCAGAGAATTTTATATTAACCTGTGCACTTCAGGCCAGCCCTGCTGATCAACCATTGTGTGTTTGGCTTCCTGTTTCCTGCTTGCCGCGTGCTCTACGTTTGTCTCTGTTAGCGACCTTGGCGTGTTCTCGACTATTCCTGTCTGCTCGTGACCCTGACCTTTTGGGATGTCCCCGACTATCCCTGTTTGCCTGTGACCCTGAACCTTTGGCATGAACTCTGTTATCCTTGTCTGTTAGTCGCTCCAACCTTGGCTTATTCTCCTACTATCCCTATCCTCCTGTTGCCTACTGTCGGTGTGAGCTAGGGGACCCTGGGGATGGCAACCTGGAGCCAGTTGCAGCCCAGTCCATCCTCACCACTAGAGGCTCTGGTGAACACCTGCTGGCTCTTAGACTCCGCGCCCTAGGGAATCTTACGCTCTAACCCTGGTGGGATCTGTGTTGGTGTTCCAGCAGCCCTGCCTTCCTTTACCACCCTGACTCCCATCCGCAGCAGTCAGCCTTAGGGTCCACTACTTTGCGGGTTCACTACTGATCCCAATGATGTGCATCTGTCACCTGGCCTCAGGTGGCCTGACAGTTTGATCAGCCATGGACCCGGATGACGTGCCGCTTCCTGCAGTTGATCCATTGCAGGGCATACTTCGCACACTCGAGACCCAGGAATCTAATCAGACTCAGGTGATGCGATTCCTTCAAGATCTGGCTTCCCGCTTGAGCAGCTTCAGGCCTCCTTGGGAGCCTCAGGTACAATCAGCGGCTTCACCTATCGCACCAGTCACAGCCACGCATTCCCTCCTCTCCGGTGAAGCTATAGCCTGGGCTTCCCCCCTGTGGGAGAAGAATGATCCAGTGGTTTCCAGCCTGTCCGACTTCTTGAAGCTCTTTCGTAACATCTTTGAGGAGCCAGCTCAGGTTTCTTCAGTGGCTAGTGCCCTTTTACGCCTTTGCCAAGAATCTTGTTCAGTGGGACAATATGCACTTCAGTTCCATATCCTCCCAGCTGAATTGAGCTGGAACAATGAGGCCCTGGTCACAACCTTTTTACATGGCCTCTCTGACCGAGTGAAAGACGAATTAGCAGGAAGAGCCATCCCCGCGGTCTGGACGATGTAATTTCCTTGTGCAATCAGATTGACATTCGTTTCCAGGAGAGGTCCCTAGAAAAAAGACGCCAGCATTCCCTGGGCCCTAGTCAGCCTGAGCTCTTCCCCCGTCACACTGTGGAGCATCCTCTGCCTGCTGAGGAACCTATGCAGCTGGGCCGGACCAGACTAACCCCCGGAGAACGTGCTAGGCGCCGAACTCTGGGCTTGTGTCTTTATTGTGGGGGCAAGGGTCATTTTCGTGACTCCTGCTCGCTTCGTCCGGGAAACGCTCGGGTCTAATACATTTAGAAGGTGGAGTATTGGACCCAGAAACATCACTTCCTCGTCTTCTTCTTCCGGTGTTCCTCCATGTAGGCACTTCTCCCCAATCGGTCCTAGCATATCTGGACTTCGGGGCTACCGGCAATTTTATGGACTGGAGAACTGCTTCTTCTATGAATCTTACCCTTTCTCCCCTCACTACACCACTGGTAGTCTCAGCAATTGATGGCACTGTGCTCCCAGGGGGCCATATCCGCTTCTAGACGCTACCTATTAGGATGTCGGTAGGGATACTCCACCAAGAGTGGATTTCCTTCCTCATTGTACCCAAGGCCTCTACCCCCATTGTATTGGGCCTTACTTGGCTATAGCTCCACTCTCCACATGTGGACTGGGTCTCTGGGCAGATCCTGGCTTGGGGTCCTTCGTGTTTCTCGTCCTGTCTTCTCAAGGTGGCCCCCAAGGAGAGACTTCCGGTTGCTACCACATCTGTATCTTCTGATCTTCCCGTGGCATACAGCGATTACCGGGATGTGTTCTGTAAGAAGTCTGCTGAGGTGCTTCCTCCCCACAGGTCTATTGACTGTGCTATTGATCTTGTCCCTGGAGCAACTCTGCCCAGGGGTCGTACCTACCCTCTGTCCATTCCAGAGACCCAGGCCATGTCTGAGTATGTCGCTGAGAATCTGGAGAGAGGTTTCATCTGGAAATCCTCATCACCTGCAGGAGCAGGGTTCTTTTTCGTTGCCAAAAAGGATGGTACCCTGAGACCCTGCATCGACTATCGAGGTTTAAACGCAGTGACTATCAAAAACCGATACCCCTTACCTCTAATATCTGAGCTATTCGATAGGTTGTAGGGGGCTTCCATTTTCACCAAGTTGGATCTCAGAGGTGCATACAATCTCATTCGAATACGGGAAGGTGACGACTGGAAGACTGCGTTTAACACTAGGGAAGGGCATTATGAATACCTAGTTATGCCTTTTGGTTTGTGTAATGCTCCAGCGGTGTTTCAGAACTTTGTCAATGAAATCTTTAGGGATCTACTGTACCAGTTTGTTGTCATCTATCTGGATGACATTCTCATTTTTTCTGAAAATCTGCTTGCTCACAGAAACCATGTCCGCACCGTACTTCAGCGCCTTAGAGAGAATAATCTCTAAGCCAAGCTGGAGAAATGTTCCTTTGAATGTTCTGAGGTCCTGTTTCTGGGATGTTTTGTTTCTAGTTTTGGTCTTCGTATGGATCCCGGAAAGGTCTCGGCCATTACCAACTGGCCCCTTCCTGCTAGCCTCAAGGCCACACAGCGCTTTCTTGGCTTCACAAATCATTATAGGCAAGTTATAAGTACTCTTCCATTGCCACGCCTATTATCGCTTTGACCAAGAAGGGTGTGAATGCCAAAGACTGGTCTCCCGAGGCTGTCTCTGCGTTTCACGATCTGAAACAGGCCTTTGTTTCTGGACCTGTCTTGAGGAGACCAAATCCTGGGGACCCATTTTTTATTGAAGTAGACGCTTCTTTGATGGGGGTGGGAGCTGTGCTTCTTCAGTTCTTTGAGAAAAGACGTCAACTATGTGCGTTCTTCTCCAAAAAATTTTCTCAGGCAGAGAGAAATTATGCCATTGGTGATCAGGAACTTCTCACAATTAAATTGACGTTGGAGGAGTGGCGCCATCTCTTGGAGGGTTCCCCTCACTCCATAACGATCTTTACTGATCACAAGAATCTACAATACCTACAGAAGGCTAAACGTCTGAACCCCAGACAGGCCAGCAGGAGTCTCTTCTTTACCCATTTTAAATTCACCATTACGTACAAACCTGGTTCCTGCAACGGTCGGGCTGATGCGCTCTCTAGGTCATTTGACACTTTGGACGAGGAGTCCACCCCTGATCTTGAGCTGATCATTCCGACCTCATGCATTGTTGCCCATTCTACCACCCTGGAATCAAAAATTCCTCCTGGCAAAACCTTTGTTCCCACTGAGCTAAGCGCTAAGATCCTTTGTTGGGGACCTGATTCCAAGGTGGCAGGTCATGCTGGGTTCCTCTGATCCTTCCTGCTGATCAGTCATCACTACTGGTGGCCTAATCTCCGCTCGGATGTTAAAGATTACGTTAAGGCTTGTCATGTCTGTGCTCAGTCTAAATCCTCCACACAAGCCCCTGCTGGTCTTCTCATGCCCTTGCCCATTCCTAAGGAGCCTTGGTCTCACATTGCCATGGATTTTATCACCGATCTTCCACTGTCAGAGAATAATATGGTCATTTGGGTGGTAATCGATCGGCTCTCCAAGATGGCTCATTTTGTTTCTTTTCCTAGTCTCCCTTCTGCCCCTGCCTTGGTTCCCATTTTTGTACGAGAGATTTTCCGCCTTCATGGTGTTCCTTCCCATGTCATTTTGCACAGGGGTGTTCAGTTTACTTCTCGTTTTTGGAGAGCATTTTCCAAATCCCTCAACATTACCTTGCATTTTACCTCTTCTTACTTCCCCAATCCAATGGCCAGACTGAGAGGGTTAATCAGGAGTTGGAGGTCTTTCTCTGTACCTTAGTCTCGGCTCATCACGATGATTGGGCACCACTACTCCTGTGGGCAGAGTTCTCCCACAATAATCGTGTCAACGTCAGTTCTCAGAAAACACTCTTTGTCACTGTTTATGGAAGACATCCTCAACTCCCTCCTTCTATGACCTGTTCTTCCGACATTACAGCTTTGGCTACTGTTCAGGAATCATTCAATTCCATGTGGGTTGACGTTCATGATTCCCTCCAGAAAGCTGCCAACAAATTCAAGAGTTTTGCTGGCCGTCGCAGGCGTAAGCCGCCTTCTCTACAGCCAGGAGACAAAGTCTGGCTCTCCATCAGGAACATCAGACTCCAGGTTCCTTCTCTCAAATTTGCCCCAAGATTCATTGGTCCGTACACCATAACTTCTAAACTGAATCCAATTTGTTTCAAGCTCCAGATTCCCAAAAGCCTCAAAATTTCTAACTCCTTCCATGTTGCCCTTCTGAAGCCTTTAGTCCTCAATAAGTTCTCTCATCCTTTCATTACCGCAGCGCCAGTCTCTGAGGATAATCAGGAGTACGAGGTTAGCCAAATTTTGGATTCCCGACTCTCTAGAGGCATTCTCCAGTACCTTGTGCATTGGAAAGGGTTTGGTCCTGAGGAGAGGTCGTGGATCACGGCTTCTGAGGTCTTTGCACCTCGTCTGTTGGGGAAGTTTCATTTGAAGTTCCCCTCTAAACCTGGTCCCATGCAGGGAAGGGGAGGCCTCGTAAGAGGGGGGTACTGTCATGGTTATGCAATAGAGTTTGTCTGTCAACTTACCTCTCACCGTGTGTTCATCTCTAGAGGCCAGCCACTCTCACCTGACTGCTTTTATAATCTCTCCTCTAAGCATGGCTCCACCCCAGCTCCTATCAGAGAACTCTATATTAACCTGTGCACTGCAGGCCAGCCCTGCTGATCAACCATTGCATGTTTGGCTTCCTGTTTTCTGCTTGCTGTGCGCTCTACATTTGTCTCTGTTACCGACCTTGGCGTGTTCTCGACTATTCCTGTCTGCTCGTGACCCTGACCTTTTGGGATGTCCCCGACTATCCCTGTTTGCCTGTGACCCTGAACCTTTGGCATGAACTCTGTTATCCTTGTCTGTTAGTCGCTCCGACCTTGGCTTATTCCCCTACTATCCCTATCCTCCTGTTGCCTACTGTCGGTGTGAGCTAGGGGACCCTGGGGATCGCAACCTGGAGCCAGTTGCAGCCCAGTCCATCCTCACCACTAGAGGCTCTGGTGAACACCTGCTGGCTCTTAGACTCCGCGCTCTAGGGAATCGTACACTCTAACCCTGGTGGGATCCATGTTGGTGTTCCAGCGGCCCTGCCTTCCTTTACCACCCTAACTTCCATCCACAGCAGTCAGCTGTAGGGTCCACTACCTTGAGGTGCACTCCTGATCCCAATGGTGTGCATCTGTTACCTGGCCTCAGGTGGCCTGACAGTAGTATTGGGGGCATTAATGGTAGGTTGACCAAAGCACATAAACCCAAGGAAAGTATGCAAGTCCTAGTTGCAATCTCGGAACACCCAATAAGAGGATAATATGCGACCGGTCTAAACTACGTGGCATGTTCACCAATGCCAGGAGCCTGGCTGACAAGATGGGTAAACTAGAGATACTATTGTACGAGCAGGATTTGGATTTTGTGGAAATTTCAGAGACCTGGTTCAACAGCTCTCATGATTGGCTGGCAAACATTCAAGGGCATACCTTTTATCGCAAGGATAAAGAGGGTAAAAAAGGAGGAGGGGTATGCTTATATATCAAGAATAATGTACAAGTGAATGTGAGAGATGACATCACTAAGGGATCTAGGGTGGAGGTGGAATACTTATGGGTGGAGCTCCAAAGGGATGAAGCTAAGGGGAAAAAAATACTGGGAGGATGCTATAGGCCCCCTAACCTGAGGGAGGAAGGGGAGACAGATCTCCTATCACAATTTGGATTAGCAGCAAGGATGGGAAGTGTAATCATAATGGGGGATTTTAACTATCCAGACAAAGACCAGGCGGAGGGAACCCCGTATTCATCTAAGGCTCGCTAGTTCCTAAATGTTTTGCAGGACAATTTTATGGGTCAGATAGTAGACGCACCAGCTAGAAATAAAGCGTTACTGGATCTACTGAATACCAACAATACAGACCTGATCAGGGATGTGGAAATACGGGGCTATTTAGGTAACAGCGATCACAGGTCAATTGGCTTCCGTATAAATCAGCAAATAGGAAACATAAGGGTTATACAAAAAAACTGAAGAGCCAACTTACCTAAACTACAAGCCTTGCTAGAAGGAATAAATTGGGATAAAATCTTATGAACAAAGAACACGGAGGAGAGATGGGTTTGCTTTAAGAGCATATTAAATAAGGGCATTAGCCAATGCATCCCATTGGGTAATAAATTTAAAAGAGCGAAAAAAAGTCCTGGATGGCTTTACTCCAATGTAAAAATGCATATAAAAGCAAAGGAGAAAGCCTTAAAAAAATACAAGGTTGAGGGATCATCATCAGCATCAGACTTTATAAAGAATGCAACAAGAAATGTAAGGGTGCAATAAGGACGGCTAAGATAGAACATGAAAGACACATAGCGGGGGAGAGCAAAAAAAAATCCCAAGAAATTCTTTAAGTATGTAAACAGTAAAAAAGGGAGGACAGACTATATTGACTCCATAAACAATGAAGAAGGACATCTGGCTACAAAGGATGGGGAGATGGCGAAGGTATTGAATTTATTCTTCTCCTCTATCTTCATGAGGGAATTGGTGGGCTTCAGTAACCAAAACTGTAGTGTTTATCCTCATGACGCATCACAGGAAGCACCTCCATGGTTAACAGAGGACAAAATTAAAATTAGGAGGGGAGGGGATGATAAGGGACTATATACAAGATTTTAGTAATGAGAACGGTATCATTAGCAGTAATCAGCATGGATTTATGAAGAATCGTTCTTGCAAAACCAATCTATTAACCTTCTATGAGGAAGTGAGTTGCCATCTAGATAAAGGAAGGCCCATAGACGTGGTGTATCTGGATTTTGCAAAAGCATTTGACACAGATCCCCATAAACGTTTACTGTACAAAATAAGGTCTGTTGGCATGTAGTGGGGTCCCCCAGGGTTTTGTGCTGGGACTAATCTTATTTAATTTGTTCATAAACTACCTGGACGATGGGGTAAACAGTTCAATCTCTGTATTTGCGGGCGATACTAAGCTAAGCAGGGCAATAACTTCTCCGCAGGATGTGGAAACTTTGCAAAAAGATCTGAACAAATTAATGGGGTGGGCAACTACATGGCAAATGAGGTTCAATGTAGGAAAATGTAAAATAATGCATTTGGGTGGCAAAAATATGAACGCAATCTATACACTGGGGGAGAACCTCTGGGGGAATCTAGGATGGAAAAGGACTTGGGGGTCCTCGTAGATGATAGGCTCAGCAATGGCATGCAATGCCAAGCTGCTGCTAACAAAGCAAACAGAATATTGGCATGCATTAAAAAGGGGATCAACTCCAGAGATAAAACGATAATTCTCCCGCTCTACAAGACTCTGGTCCGCCCGCACCTAGAGTATGCTGTCCTGGGGCGTGGCCTGGAGAGTGATGGGGTAGGACGGGTTTGGTGAGAGCTCCGCTTGCCCGTTCAATCTTGCTGTAATCCGGGCGATCCAAACCCATCTGCTGTCAACAACAAGCCTGCTTGATTCCCGACCTGGCCATCGGACCATCCAGCCGTTTGGAGCGTCATCCGCGGCCGCGATCGCCGGATCTCCCCGCCCGGGGAAGGCCTGTAGGACAGACCGCGGCTTCGGCCTAGTCTGTGGAGCGGCGGCCATCTTGCTGCACCCAGCGGCGGCTCCAGCACAATTTCTGGCCACATCCTGCTCCCCAGAGACCCCTGATTAGCTGCCCTGGCCACCAGACCACCTATGGACACTACCACAACAACTTGTGCCCTGTAGGGGCTGGCTGGAGGGTCTGAGGCCGACCTGCTGCCTGGAGCGGCGGCCATCTTGCTACACCCGGCGGCAGCTCCTGTACATTTCCCTGCCACATCTTGCTCCCCGGAGACCCCGGACTGCCTGTCCTGACCACCGGATCACCTGTGGGCACTGCTGCAGCATTTCTACACCCCGTGACAGCTGGCTGGAGGGTCTGGGGCCCCGACCTGGTCTCTGGAGCAGTGGCCATCTTGCTGCACCCAGGATCACCTCTGTACCTGCAACTTACCTGTGGAGGATTCCTAAGCAGCATCAGCAGCAGGTCTTTAAGCCGATGGCCTTCTTCACATGCACCGCCGATCATCCCGGACAGCCAGAGGAAGGGGTAAGAAGTTGAAATTTCCCCCCGAACCGGTGGAGATAGAGGCGGCCTGTGTGGGCCGCGTGGGGCCTGGGAGGCGAGCCAGTGGCAACATGGTGTCCCAGGCAGAGCAACCAGGGCAGTCACCCTCTACACAGCCAGGCCTGGCTGATGTCTTGGCTGCTATAGGGAATTGCCAAGCCTCCCTTACTACCCTTACCTCCAAGGTAGATGCTGTGCAATTAGATGTTGGTCTAATAAGGCTGGACATGGACAAAATAAGGGGCAGAATTTCTGTTGCGGAACAGCGTCTGGGGCAAGTGGAGGACACTGTGGAGTCTCATGGAGCAGACTTGAGGGCCCTACAAACCAAAATTAAAGCGCTGGAATATAAATCTGAAGATGCGGAAAACCGTAATAGGAGGAACAACCTCCGTATTGTAGGTCTGGCGGAGGGAGCTGAGGGGAAAAGTCTGACGGAGTTTATTGAAGGCCTCCTGCGTTCCCTCCTACCAGGGGCTCAATTTTCACCTTTCTATGCGGTGGAGCGGGCTCACCGGATCCCTCCCAAGCCGGGCCCCCCTGGAGCACCGCCCAGCACATTTATCCTAAAGTTTCTGAACTTTCGTGACAGGGATGAAGTGCTCCGGGCAGCTAGAGTACAGGGAGAAATACGCCATCAAAATAACAAGCTACTTATCTTCCCTGACTACTCTGTAGAAACTCAAAAGCTCAGACGCTCCTTTGACCAGGTGAAGGCAGCCATGCGTCTTAAGGGCATTAGATACAGTGTTCTGTTTCCAGCATGATTGAGGGTTCAAGACGGGGAAACTACCAGATTTTTTACCTCCCCCAGGGATGCTAACGCATGGCTGGAATCATTGCCCCCCAACCGTTAAACGCTGCAACATGCTCTTCTGTTACTCCGCTCTGAATATAGGCCGCTGAATGTTCAAACTTTGACAAGGGATTTAATCTTGCACCCATTGTGCCTTTTGTACTCTCTGTCAGTATATAATATAAGTGTTGTGCCCCTGGCTATGCCAGGTAATATCTACTCTCAGGCTTGCCACTGTTTTAATCTACTGTGGGAAAATCTTTTTTGCCCTTTACAAGATGTTCCTGAGATGTTGGGACCTTTTAGAGATGAAGATTACCTATGTTATACTGATTTACTGCAGTAATGACTTGTTTGGCTCTCTTGGAAGCTCAGATTTCAGTAATTCCTGAAGGAGGGTCACTGGCGGACTTTAGTGACCATTACACATATTGCAGGTTCACTTCTCCCTCTTCTTTCACTTGCAGGTGATATACACCTTTCATTATGACTGCCTAGGCTGGAGTTCCACTCTGGGAGACAATCAATTGCTAATCGCATAGGAAGGAGAAGGCACTTTGCCAGTTTGATTGCCTAGAGTATGGTATACCCTGTCTTCCTGAGCTACAAGATGATCCTCCTCATTTATCCTAAACAGAAAACATATTTTATTTTATTTTTCTATTTTTTCTATTCTCCATGTGCTGCTAGTTTAATCCACACATCTACTCACCCACATTGGTCCGAAATGAGACGGTCCAAAATAACCTTTGTTGGTTGGAACGCTATTTCTCTCCTAATTCCTACTGGCGGCGGAGTTTCTCGTCACCTTATGTGGACAATCCTCTCCACTAAGGGTCTACACCCACTGGTCCACGCTCCCTGAACTTGGGGCTTTATTTTTCTTTCTTGATGTTTGGGGAGCAAGGCATTCCTAGGTTGGGGTGGGGGATGCGGGGTGGGGGGCGGGGTTTAATGCTGGGTTTGTTTTTGTTAACACTATTTTGTTGTTTCAGGTGCTTTAGATATGACGCATGTTTGAACAGAACCATTTACACAGTACTATGTAGAACAATATATGTGTGGCTGGACTGGGATGCTGCCTGTCTGGTATGTTATATAACTGCATATCCACTTTACCTCATACTTCATGGCTGAGATAAAGGTAATTTCATGGAACGTTCGAGGGCTTAATACTGCTGTTAAGCGTTCCCTGGTGTTTCGTTTCCTTCGCTCCCACAACCCACAGATCTGTATTCTCCAGGAGACACATCTGCCGCAAAACAAAACGGTATGCCTTAGGAAAGCCTGGGTGGGCCTTAATTATCATTCCACCTTTTCCACCTATGCCCGAGGGGTTAGCATCCTGGTCCACAAGACACTACCGTTTAGGCTGATTGACGTTAAAACAGATAAAGAAGGGAGATTTGTTGTTATACATGCTAATATATTTGATAAGAATGTGGTACTAGTAGGGCTTTATGTTCCTCCGCCAGCATCTGGCAGGGTCCTTCACGAGATCATGCAAATATCGGTGCAATTTGATACCGCATTGGTATACCTCATGGGGGACTTTAACATGGTACCACTGGTGGAACTTGATCGGCTGCAGTCCTCGGCTCGGGACACTCCGGACCTCAGGCAGTGGGCCGAAACCTTTGCCCTCACTGACGTCTGGAGGCACCTGTACCCGACATTGAAAGTTTTCACCTGCCATTCAGCCTCACACAAAACGCTATCTAGAATTGATCTTGTCTATGCTTCAGGCCCTGCATTACAATATGTACATGACCTGTCTGTGCTTCCCAGGGGAATATCAGATCACGCACCATTGTGCTTGACACTGACGCTGTCTGTTCCACCAGGGACTCGCCTGTGGCGTTTATCCAGATTTTGGGCTAATGATGAGAGACTGTTGGAACCCCTAACGGCCTCTATCTGCAACTTCTGGACGGACAATGCTGAATCCGCTGCCCCTCCTGTTGTATGGGACTCATTTAAAGCTTGGATACGAGGGGAGTATGGGCATAGTATTACTCGACTCAAACGTGAATCTACTCGCTCCATGGATGGGCTGGAGGCGCTGGCAGGCAGGTTGGAGGGTGAATACATTTCTGCTCCTGGGGAGGACCGGTATAGGGCGTGGAAAAAGGCCCTGCGTGACCTATCCACCACTAGGATGGCCCAGACAGACAAAGCTCTGTTATACTCCGCTCAGCGCGTGTTCGAGCATGGTGGTAAAAATGGGAAGCTTCTTGCGTGGCTGGCTAAGGGAAACATACCTTCAACCCCCATAGGCTCCATTAGAGACAATACTGACCAGATCCTTACTGCCCCTGCTAATATTAACGACCGTTTCCGAGAATACTTTCAGGAGGTGTACTCCTCTAGAGATGTTGCATCGGATTCATCCATGTCCTCTTTTTTTGACTCCCTGTCTATCCCTGTGTTGTCTGAGGAAGCAAGGGAGGGGCTGGAGGCTGACATCACACTTGAGGAGATACAGGTTGCTATGGGACATCTCAAGGGAGGGAAGGCCCCGGGTGCAGATGGGTTACCATCTGAATTTTACTCCAACTTTTCCAAACTACTGGCCCCTAAGTTGACTTCACTGTTTTCTAAATTTGCAAATCTGCCAGCCCTTCCTGACTCAATGAATGAGGCGGTCATTGTACTGATTCCTAAACCAGGAAAGGACCCTCTTGACTGCGCATCGTATAGGCCCATCTCGTTGCTTAATGTTGATGCCAAGATCTTTGCTAAGGTCTTGGCCATCCGACTATCCCATGTAATAGAAGACCTAGTGGGTATAGACCAGACGGGATTTATGCCAGGCAAGGGCACAGATATTAACATTAGGCGCCTATTCCTTAACTTAGCAAACATCGCATGACAACACGGGGACCAGGGTTGTTGCCTCTTTAGATGCCGAGAAGGCTTTCGACTCTGTTGAGTGGAAATTCTTATGGGAAACTTTGCGTAGATTTGGATTCGGTCCTAAATTTATTCACGGAGTACGATTGCTGTACCGATCCCCCCGGGCACGGGTTCGCACCAACAATTGGGTCTCAGACTCCTTTGCTCTGTTTCGTGGTACGAGGCAGGGATGCCCGCTCTCCCCCAGCCTGTTCGCCCTGGCGCTGGAGCCTCTGGCAATTGCCATTAGGAGTGCACCGGACGTTCTGGGCCTGCGGGTGGGTATGATGGAAGAGCGCCTCTCCCTCTATGCCGACGACGCATTATTGTACCTAAATGATGCTGGACCCTCTCTTCAGGCTGCCCTGCGTATTTTTGACAGTTTTGGTGGACTCTCGGGAGTTAAGATAAATTGGACCAAATCAGTCCTATTTTTTTTGATGATGGAGCTAACTCTGGACCCCTCTCCTCCCCGTTACAAAGGGTTACGGAATTTAAATATCTTGGAGTTGTGATCACTAGGAATCTCTCTGATTTTATTGTAAAAAACCTGACCCCTGTCCTGAACACTTTACGTTCAAAATGTGCTGCCTGGGAGAATCTTCCTCTGAATCTTCTGGGTCGCATTAGTCTCCTTAAGATGATGATACTGCCCAAATTTAACTATCTGTTTAGGAATTGCCCGGTCTGGATCCCCGCCTCGTTTTTTAGGGAGATTGACCGTATAGTGGGATCCTTTATTTGGTCGGGGAGAAACCCTAGGTTAGCTCGCACTACGTTATGTTTACCTGCAGACTTGGGTGGACTTGCCCTCCCAAATTTCCAGTTATATTTTTGGGCAGCCATGTTGGTGACGGTACACTGGTGGTTCCGGGGTTCTAGATCCAATGTGGCAACCTGTCTCGAGGCGAATATTTTGGGTTCCCTGACGGACCTTCGAAATTTTCCCTATAGAGGACCCAAGGCATATTGTGGAATCCCTGGGCCTACTAGAGCAACTTGGAGAGTATGGGAAGCGGCTAGGCGCAGATACTTGAGACCTGGCCAATTGTCTCCAGCTCTTCCCCTATGGGGGAACCCACGACTTAAACACTTCCGTATGATACCGGACCCACAGGTGTGGGCCAGATATGGTGTAACCTTGTTGGAACACGTAATGTCTGGGGGTCAACTGCTCTCCTTGCATGAGCTTACGGCTAAATTTGGACTGCCCCGTTGGATGGGGTTCCGATACCTACAGCTGGGACATGCGGCCAGGGCTCAATTCCCGCAAACTCCCCTGTTACAGACGGACCCCATTGAAGATCTCCTATCTCCTGGAGACTTGTCGAAACCCTTATCCTCTCTATATAATGCGTTGCTGGGAAGAGATTCCCCTAATATTAATGAATTATGGGAAAAATGGCGGGCTGATATCCCGTCGCTGGATAGGGAGGGATGGGAGGACTGTCTAGAGTATGGCCCGAAACTAGTGATAGCATCCAAGGACAAACTGATTCAAGTTAAATTTATACACAGGGTCTACTATACCCCGCAGAGACTCCATCGCATTTTTCCTGAGAGAGACCCCATGTGTCCTAAATGCAAAGTCCATATAGGCACATATATGCATATGTTCTGGGAGTGTCCAGTTGTTGCACTGTTTTGGACTAATATTATAGGTGAAGTCAACTCCAGATTGCAGACCACTATTCCGCTCTTGCCGGCCATGGCGTTGCTGGGGATACATGATGATGAGCAAAGGCCATATCATCTTAAATTACTGATTTCCTTCCTTCTCTTCTATGCCAAAAAAGAAATACTCATGAAATGGATAGATTCTTCCCCTCCATCCTTTTCAGCCTGGGAGGCACAGATTGAGGCAGTAATCCCCATGTATAAAATTACATATATAAACCGTGGCTGTCCGTGGAAATTCGAAAAAGTCTGGGCTCCGTGGATGGCCTCGTAGAGAAATATTCAGTTCCTTACGTTTATTTGCCCCAATAGGGAAGGGTTTTGGAGGGTGGAGGGGCGACGGTACTTGTTGAGAATGGTACTATTAACCTTACGTATTGGTTGCAGGTTTTGCATATTAATTTCCCTATCCTCAAATATATTATCTACGTATGTAATGTATTGTACTCTGTTGAATGGTATTCTGTAATTCTGATTATCTATTACAACAATAAAGCACCACTGTTTTTGTTAAAAAAAAGAGTATGCTGTCCAGTTCTGGGCACCAGTCCTCAGAAAGGATGTACTGGAAATTGAGTATGGAGTGGAGTACAAAGAAGGGCAACAAAGATAATAAAGGGTCTGGAGGATATTAGTTATGAGGAAAAGTTGTGAGCACTGAACTTATTCTCTCTGGAGAAGAGACGCTTGAGAGGGGATATGATTTCAATATACAAATACCATACTGGTGAGCCCACAATAGGGATAACTTTTTCGCAGAAGAGAGTTTAACAAGACTCGTGACCACTCATTAAAATTAGAAGAAAAGAGGTTTAGCCTTAAACTACGTAGAGGGTTCTTTACTGTAAGAGGATGTGGAATTCCCTTCCACAGGCGGTGGTCTCAGCGGGGAGCATCGATAGTTTCAAGAAACTATTAGATAAGCACCTGGACAACCGCAACATACAGGGATATACAATGTAATACTGACACACATGGGTTGGACTTGATGGACTTGTGTCTTTTTTCAATCTCACCTACTATTTAACTATGTAACTATTTAGCAGGAGATGAGGATTTGCGGATAAAACCTCGAGAAAGAGCATCTGCAACATACTCCTCCATGGCCTTCGCCTACTGCCAGAAACCATGAAATCAGACCGAGACAGAAGTACAGTTAAATCACACTTGCTTAATAATAAAAATAAAAAGAACAAACATAGTCAAAAAATTGCCAAAGTTCAGTAACCGGAACGGATAGTCAGCCAAGCCAGACGTCAGGGACCAAAGTAGTGGAACAGCAAGCAGGATCTGTAGCCAGGAGGAATGTCAGCAAAACCAGTCTTTAAACAGGAACGCAGATGATAGTTTCTTGTGATGTGACCAAGGCGAAGGCAGAGCTCCTCTGGACTAGACGGCTTAAGTATGCAGGACTGACAAGTAGGATATGGTGAACAGCTGAGTAACTGTGGAGAGAGATGGGAGCTGACAATTAGCCAACAGCTGAATGGCCAGCCCAGAGAAGGAAGGGCTGAGCCCAGCTCTGAAACTCTATGCACACCAGTTTTGACAGTGGAGGGACTCTCAACTGGGTGTAGATCACTTGCCTAGCTACCTCTGCCCCATCAGGCCCCAAGCTGCTGAAGGAGGGAAGTTGAAGAATTTATAGTTCCTGGAAGTGTCATTATAATGGGAGATTTTAATTATCCAGACATAGACTGGGTGGAAGGAACCCAGCATTTATCTAAAGCTTGCCATTTCCTAAATGTCTTGCAGGACAGTTTCATGGGTCAGATGGTAGATGCACCAAGAAACAAAGCGTTACTAGACCTACTGATTACCAACAATACATACCTGATCACAGATGTGGGAATACGGGGCAATTTAGGAAACAGCGATCACAGGTCAATTAAATTCAGTATTAATCACACAAATGGGAAATATAAGGGCAATACAAAGACACTGAATTTCAAAAGAGCCAGCTTCCCTAAACTACGAACCTTGCTAGAAGATATTAAATGGGATAAAATCTTAGGAAAAAAGAAAAAAGAATACGGAGGAAAAATGGGTATGCTTTAAGAGCATATTAAATAAGGGTATTAGCCAGTGCATCCCAATGGGAAATACATTTAAAAGAGCTAATAAAAGTCCTGGGTGTCTTAACTACAACTTAAAAATACATATAAAAGCAAAGTAGAAGGCCTTCAAAAAATACAAGGCTGAGGGATCATCATCAGCATTACAACTTTACAAAGAATGCAACAAGAAATGTAAGGGTGCAATCAGGGCGGCTAAGATAGAAAACAAAAGGCACATAGCGGAGGAGAGTAAAAAGAATCCCAAGAAATTCTTTAAGTATATAAATAGTAAGAAATGGAGGTCAGATCATATTGGTCCCATAAAGAATGATGAAGGGAATCTGCTTACTAAGGATGGAGAGATGGCGAAGGTATTGAATTTATTCTTCTCCTCAGACTTCACAAAGGAAACGGGGACTTCACTAACCAAAACTGCAATGTTTATCCTCATGACATGTCACAGGAAGCACCCTCATGGCTAACAGATGATAGAATTAGAAATAGACTTGAAAAACTTAACATTAATAAGTCACATGGACAAGATGGCTTGCACCCGAGGTTCCTGAAAGAATTCAGTCAAGTATTTGCCAGACCATTGTTCCTAATTTTTACGAACAGTCTACTGACTGGAATGGTACCAGCAGATTGTAGAAAAGCCAATGTAGCTCCAATATTTAAAAAAGGGCCAAGATAAAACCCTCAAAAATTACAGACCAGTTAGCCTAACATCAATAGTATGCAAGCTCTTGGAGGGGATGATAAGGGACTATATACAAGATTTTAGTAATGAAAACGGTTTTATTAGCAGTAATCAGCATGGATTCATGAAGAATCGTTCTTGCCAATCCAACCTATTAACCTTCTATGAGGAGGTGAGCTGCCATCTAGATAAAGGAAGGCCCGTACATGTGGTGTATCTGGATTTTGCAAAGGCATTTGATACAGTTCAGCATAAAAGTTTACTGTAAAAACTAAGGTCTGTTGGATTGGACCATAGGGTGAGTACATGGATTAAAAACTAGCTACAGGGGCAAGTTCAGAGGGTAGTGATAAATGGGAGTACTCAGAATGGTCCGGTGTGGAAAGTGGGGTCCCCTATGGTTCTGTCCTGGGACTAATCCTATTTAATTTGTTCATAAACGACCTGGAGGATGGGGTAAACAGTTCAATCCCTGTATTTGCGGACGATACTAAGCTAATCAAGGCAATAACTTCTCCGCAGGATGTGGAAACCTTGCAAAAAGATCTGAACAAATTAATGGGGTAGGCAACTACATGGCAAATGAGGTTTAATGTAGAAACATGTAAAATAATGCATTTGAGTGGGTAAAATATGAATGCAATCTACTCACTAGGGGAGAACCTCTGGGGGAATCTAGGATGGAAAAGGACCTGGGGGTCCTAGTAGATGATAGGCTCAGCAATGGCATGCAATGCCAAGCTGCTGCCAGCAAAGCAAACAGAATATTGGCATGCATTAAAAATGTGATTAACTACAGAGATAAAATGATAATTCTCCCACTCTACAAGACTCTGGTCCAGCCGCACCTGGAGTATTCCGTTCAGTTCTGGGCACCAGTCCTCAGGAAGGATGTGCTGGAACTGGAGAGAGTCTAGAGAAGGGCAACAAAGCTAATAAAGGTACTGGAGGACCTTAGTTATGAGGAAAGGTTACGAGCACTGAACTTATTCTCTCTGGAGAAGAGACGCTTGAGAGGGGATATGATTTCAGTGTACAAATACCGTACTGGTGACCCCACAATAGGGATAAAACTTTTCCACGAAAGGGCATTTACAAAGACACGTGGCCATTCACTAAGCGGTTTAACCTTAAACTGCATAGAGGGTTCTTTTCTGTAAGAGCGGTAAGGATGTGGAAATCTCTTCCACAGGCAGTGGTTTCAGCAGTGAGCATCGATAATTTCAAAAAATGATTATATAAGCACAACATACAGGGATATAGAATGTAATACTGACATAAAAGCACACATACACAGGTTGGACTTGATGGATTGTGTCTTTTTTCAACCTACTCTTTAACTAGGTAACTATGCATGTCCAGGAACCCAGGGAGTTCTGGTAATTGGAGTTAAAGGGGCCTGCGTCTGCACCTTGTATATACCTTTAATTATTTAATGCCCAAAAAGTATAGAAGGTCGTGGGACTTGATCTGTAAGGCTAGGATCATACCTTTACATTGGATTAAATGGGCCTAAGTCTAAACTCTGATGCCCTGTACACACGACCAGTTTTCCCATCGGAATAAACTCTGAAGGTTGTTCCAACGGAATTCCGCTCAAGCTGTCTTGCATGCAATAGGTGACCACGATATTGTGTCAATCTCACCGCTGTTGTTGGCGAGATTTGACACCTGCGAGCCCAGTCGCTGGCTCGCTCATCGGGAAAGGAAGACTGTTTTTTACTTTCGCGATGAGCGACAGGCAGTGCTGACAGCTGTCTGGTATGAATCATGAGGGGAAACGCCACGCCAAATTTTAAATAAAAAAAACGCATGGGTTCCCCCCAGAGGCATACCAGGCCCTTAGGTCTGGTATGGATTCCAAGGGGAACCCCCATGCCGAAAAAACGGTGTGGGGGTCCACCCAAATTCCACACCAGACCCTTATCCGAGCACGCAGCCCGGCCGGTCAGGAAAGGGGGTGGGGATGAGCGAGCGCCCCCCTCCTGAACCGTACCAGGCCGCATGCCCTCAACATGGGGGGTGGGCGCTTTGGGGAAGGGGGGCGCCCTGGGGCCCTCCCACCCCAAAGCACCTTGTCCCCATGTTGATGAGGACAAGGGCTTCTTCCCGACAACCCTGGCCGTTGGTTGTCAGGGTCTGCAGGCGGAGGGCTTTAATAAGGCGGCCCCCAGATCCTGGCTCCCCACCCTATGTGAATGAGTATGGGGTACATCGTACCCCTACCCATTCACCTAGGGAAAAAAGTGTCAATAAAAAAACACACTACACTGGTTTTTAAAGTAATTTATTAGGCAGCTCCAGGGGTCTTCTTCTGACCTCGGGGGTCTTCTTCCGACTTCTCCTTTCTCTCCGGCCTCTTGTCCCGGTGTCCGGTTCTTCTCCTGCTCTCCGGATCTTCTTCCAGGCTCCTCCGCTATCTTCTGCTCTTTTACGCTCTTTTGCTAGCGGTGGCCCAGGCTTCTCTGCCGTCTTATTCCCACCTTCTCTTCTTCTGATGTTGACACAACGTTCTTTCCCGCTGTAATGCTGTGTGAGCGGTGCGCGATAACTTATATAGGCATTGGGCGTGGTCACCAGGTGATGTCACCCCGTGACCCCACCCCTTATGACGTCACAGTCCCATCATGCCCCAGGACTGTGCCCGCAGACCCCGAAAACCAACAGCCAGGGTTGTCGGGAAGAGGCCCTTGTCCTCATCAACATGGGGATAAGGTGCTTTGGGGTGGGGGGGCATGGGTTGTTGAGGACATGCGGCCTGGTACGGTTCAGGAGGGGGGGCCCTCGCTCATCCCCACCCCCTTTCCTGACCGGCTGGGCTGTGTGCTTGGATAAGGGTCTGGTATGGATTTTGGGGGGACCCCCAAGCCGTTTTTTCGGCGTAGGGGGTTCCCCTTATAATCCATACCAGACCTAAGGGCCTGGTATGCCCCTGGAGGGGAACCCATGCCGTTTTTTAAATTAAAATTTGGTGCAGCGTTCCCCCTCATGATTCATACTAGACAGCTGTCAGCACTGCCTGTCGCACATCGGGAAAGGAAAAAACAGTTTTCCTTTCCCGATGAGCAAGCCAGTGCAAGATGCACAGTACCCTGTTGCTGAGAACCAGCGCGATAGAATCGCACTGGAAACACATTCTCGCGGTCAGGTACTGTACACACGGTCACACCAAATTCCGACCGTCCAGAACGTGGTGACGTACAACACGTAGGACAGGACTAGAAAACACAAGTTCAATAGGCAGTAGCCAATAGCAGCTTCCGTCTCGTACTTGCTTCAGAGCATGCGTCGTTTTTGGTACGTCGGAACAGCATACAGACGAGCGGTTTTCCCGATAGGAATTGGTACCGTCGGAAAAATTTAGAACGTTCTCTTTCTAGGTCCGTCAGAATTTTCGACGTAAAAAGTCCGATGGGGCATACATCGGAATATACGATGAAAAGCTCCCATCTGACTTTTTCTGTCGGATAATCCGCTCGTGTGTACTCGGCATAAAAGCCATACTCCATGGCACCTGAGAATAATTGTGCCGCAAATTGAGTTGCTTCTAATGGTGCCAGTAGTATTGCCAGTTTTTAAAGTGGACCTGAACTCAAATAGTAAAGTTTTGCTGTCTTCAAGGGAATGTCTAAAAATGTTAATCATGCCCAACAAGTATTTTCAAAAATCTTTTATCTTGAAATCCTGCTCAAAAATAGCAGTGTACATCCTTACTTGTGATTGTTCTGCTACCTAATAGCTGTATATCTGCTGTGAAAAATCATCTAAAGCACTGCTTCTTCTGACTGGTAGTCTCATGAGAATTATGCCGTGTACACACGAGCGGACTTTATGGCAGGCTTTGCCCGGCGGACGGGATTTCGTCGGACAATTCGATCGTGTGTGGGCTCCAGCGGACTTTGTTTTCTCAAAAGTTGGACGGACTTAGATTTGAAACATGTTTTAAATCAATCCGTCGAACTCGAGTCCGGTCGAAAAGTCTGTTCGTCTGTATGCTAGTTCGACGGACAAAAAGCCACGCTAGGGCAGCTATTGGCTACTGGCTATGAACTTCCTTGTTTTAGTCCGGTCATACCTCATCATGCACGAATTCGACGGACTTTGGTGGATTGTGTGTAGGCAAGTCCGTTCATTCAGAAAGTCCGTTGTAAAGTACGTCGAAAAGTCCTCCGGGCAAAGTCTGCTGTAAAGTCCGCTTGTCTGTACGCGGCATTAGAGTATGATTTGGTGATATAATTACTGTGATGGTCACTGTTTTCCTTGCTGGAGAGGAAGCTGTACTTGAAAATCTGCAGTGCAAGGATCTTCCTATTACTGTCGCATTCATTCTGTGGATCTTTGTTACCTGTACAACTGCTTTTTATCAGTCCCCACCAGTCATTAGATCAATAGTCATTAGAGGAGCAGTTCTAACATGACAAAGTAAAGCCCTACAGATGGTTGCCCCCACCTAGATGCATTATGAAAACTAGGCATAGTAGTAATTCAGTAGTGGGAATGTATAACTATAAGGAACATTCAGGCAAAATTGGTGACTAGTTCATTGACACCTGCTTGCATTTTTGGGCAGCACTTATTCGGTACAGGTAAATATTTAAAAAAACCTATAGTGATTATAATCTTAGGTGCCCAGTTATAAAGCAACAATATGGTTTTACTGTGGCCATATGGGTGCTTAAAAACACCATTGCATAGATAAGTAAAAAGCCAGAAGGAAGAGACAAGTCAAATAAAGGACTTATCAAAAACTGTCTAATGGTTTTTTTTTTGCACTACACATTTTTTTTCTGGGTAAATGAGTAGGAAAAACAAGAAATGGTGGCACGTAGTCAAAATTCTTTGAAGATGTTTATTGATCGTCCAGCCAGACATATACACAAGATACGTTGGCGCGTTTCATTCGAGTCACTCGAGCTTACTTATAACAATGATATTGTCCAGGCATCCACTATTTAAGGGCACAGCTTACGGAAATGCTCCCACAATCAGCTGATGCCCATCAATATAATTTACCTGAACGGAAACATTACACTTGAACAAAGACAATTAAAATCATTGATCGTAATGAAATATAGAGACTAGTTTAAAAAACCAAGCAAACAGAATAAGTAGGGGTACTATGTACTTATATTGCGGCAGGTCGGCTCTACCGACATACCTGAACATCGGTTTGTGCATGTGAGATTACGGGCGCGCACTTGCCCACTGTGTGCTGCGGGGGTTGCGCTCGCGGGTCCGGATGCTGACCACGATCACTGTATACAGAGGCAGAACTGGGATCTCGCTTTGTAAACAAGGCGACTCCATATTCTGACATGGGACATACCAGAGATCTGCTATTTTCAGTGATCGGGAACAGCTATCTCTGTCATGTCCCAGGCAGCCCATCCCCCTTACAGTTAGAACACGCTGAGGAAACACATTTAATCCCTTGATCGCCTTCTAGTGTTAACCCCTTCCCTGCCAGTGTCATTTATACATTTTTCAGCATTGATTAATGTAACAATGTCACTGATCCCCAAAAAGTGTAATTTGGGGTCTGATTTGTCCACCGCAATGTCACAGTCCCGCTAAAATTCCCAGATCGCCGCCATTACCAGTAAGAACAATAAAAAATAAATAAAAGTCCCTAAATCTATCCCATAGTTTGTAGACACAATAACTTTTGCACAAACCAATCAAAAATAAGCCTATTGCTATTTTTTTTTTACCCAAAATATGTAGAAGAATACATATTGGTCTAAACTGATGAATACTTTTTTTACATTTTTTTGTATTATGTATTATAGCAGAAAGTAAAAAAACATTTTTTTTTTTTTTTTTTCAAAATTGTCACTCTTTTTTTGTTTATAGCTCCAAAAATAAAAACCGCAGAGGTGATCAAATACTACCAAAAGAAAGCTCTATTTGTGGGGGGGGTGGGGAAAGGACATATATTTTTGTTTGGGTACAGTGTAGCATGACTGCGCAATTGTCAGTTAAAGCAATGCAGTGCTATATCGCAAAAAATGGCCTGGTCATTAAGGGGGTAAATCCTTCCGGTCCTTAAGTGGTTAATAACATATACTTTAACAAAACTAGTTATTTTCTTGGAGGACCACAGCACATTACAACCTCATCATTATACACTAAACAGATCATACGTAACCACAGTTTTCTTTTGTATTATTGCCATAAAAGGCCAAGAAGACAAAACAGATAGAAAAGAAGATAATATAAAGGAATACCAAGAATGAAATATAACATTCTGATGCACTGTGGATTTATTCTAAAGTTGATGAAAATTAGAAAAATTTCCAAACACATATCTACAAAATCTGGTATTATTCCTGGAAATCATTTATAATTGGAAACCGTTTCATTAAGGCACATTACAGTAATCAGATTTCACATTATTAGTTTTGCACAGCTGGGAAAACAAAAGATGGTTGCTAATGATTTGGTAAATATGTGTTGTTCTATGTCTTAGCACATAACTCTTAGTTGTTATGCAGAACTGTTGCAAAATATGTGCTGTAGCTGCACAAACAAACAGAAGAAAACAACTCTGGAATTCCAAAATAAAAAGGAAGTAGAAAAAATTGACTTTCCAGGCTCCAATCAAATATTTGGGTACTATTGTTTATTCATGTCCACGCTGTCTGTCGTTCAATGCTGTCCTGCAATCATATATATATATTGTCGAGCCCCTTCTTCTATATATTTAATAAAGATTATACAACTGTTACAATTAATTGCCTCTTTCTCTCCTTAGAATGCTTATTAAGCGCTTGAAGAAGCAAAACTTTGCGAAACATGTAGAGCCTATGAGCTTATAGCGTATATTATCATTATGTCTTGTGGACATGATTTCTAATATATATAGTTCATACTGGAGAGATTTAGCCATCATTTGCGATTTTTTAAATGTCTTTTGTTATAATGTATTAACCTTTAATAAAATATTATTGTTTATTTTTCTATGATTGGTGCCTGGAAAGTCCATTTTTTCTACTTCCTTTTTATTTTCGACTCAATATTTAGGACGCGGCACTGCGCTGTCTTAGGCCCCCACAGTTCCATCCTGTGTTGGTGCCTCTTGCAACTTTCTGATTTAACTCTGGAATTCCATCTGCGGACTTTATTATAACATGACCATGTTAAAAGCAACAGCTAACGCATTTCAGCAGCAAGCCTTGTTTACAGCACAATTAAAATAAAAACTAAACATATATATATATATATATATGCAAAGGATAATGAAGTCCATTCTCATTCATTAAGTCATGTCATTCAATTGAAGTAAACGAGAAAAAACGCTGCAGGTGTAAAATCTCTAGGGGGTGATACCTTTCAAAACATATCATGATGATACTTAAAATCAGTGGATAAGTAACATGGATCTAAACAGAACAAAATATAAATGTAAATTACAATGTACAGGAGCACATCATGAACCAAAGCATATGACACAACATAATAAAGTAAAATTCAACAGAGAAAAAGGTCCACATTATACCGAAAGTTCATGCCAGACGGTATTCTGTTCTGGAGGTTAAAAATCCACCAGACTTCTCTTTCTAAGGGTCTACGGTGGATGTCTCCTCCGCAAGGTGGAGTTTTAACCCTTTCCAGACCATAAAAGACAAAAGATGACGTGCTGTTTTTGCATTTACAGTTTCCCTTGGTCCAATTGCAAAGTCCCATACATACCTGTTGATCCTGCCAGTGAAGTTATCAGGGAATTCCTATTAACCAGCTCAGGCACTTAGACTTGCACATTACTTTACTCATGACCTGGCACTAGGTGTGCACCTGCATGCAGGAATTGAAAAAAGAGCTTTCCCTCTGTATGATGGGACTTTAAAGGCTCAGAGAGTGAACATATATATATATTTAAAAACAGCATTTTTTTTCAACAAAGTTTACATAAAATACAGTAGTAAATTGTATCAAAAAGTATGATGCACAGTAAAAGTAGTGGGTACACATTACCACATTGTAATTTTACACAAAGAGTGATTGGTATCTACATATGAAGAACACATGGACATATCTGACACGTTTCAGAGTCACTTGGCCCCTTCCTCAGGGATAGTTCTCCAGTAAATGTAGATATAATCTACAAGATGGAAATCATGTCATATTACAACACATGCATATATATGTACAGTAGGTGACCGCGATATTGTGTCAATCTCGCCACATTTTTTGGCGAGATTTGACACCTGCGAGCCCCGTCACGGGAGCCAGCGCCGAGATGGCTCACTCATCGGGAAAGAAAAAGTTTTTTTTCCTTTCGCGATCAGCGACAGGCAGTGCTGACAGCTGGCTGGTATGAATCCTGAGGGGGAACACTGCTCCAAATTTTAAATAAAAAAATGGCGTGGGTTCCCCCCACAGGGGCATACCAGGCCCTTAGGTCTGGTATGGATTGTAAGGTGAACCCCCTACGCCGAAAAATCAGCGTGGGGGTCCCCCCCAAAATCCATACCAGAACCTTATCCGAGCATGCAGCCCGGCTGGCCAGGAAAGGGGGTGGGGACGGGCGAGTGGCTACTACCAAAAGAAAGCTCTATTTGTGGGGGGGGGGGAGGACATACATTTTTGTTTGGGTACAGTGTCGCATGACTGCGCAATTGTCAGTTAAAGCAATGCAGTGCCATATCGCAAAAAATGGCCTGGTCATTAAGGGGGTAAATCCTTCCGGTCCTTAAGTGGTTAATAACATATACTTTAACAAAACTAGTTATTTTCTTGGAGGACCACAGCACATTACAACCTCATCATTATACACTAAACAGATCATACGTAACCACAGTTTTCTTTTGTATTATTGCCATAAAAGGCCAAGAAGACAAAACAGATAGAAAAGAAGATAATATAAAGGAATACCAAGAATGAAATGTAACATTCTGATGCACTGTGGATTTATTCTAAAGTTGATGAAAATTAGAAAAATTTCCAAACACATATCTACAAAATCTGGTATTATTCCTTGAAATCATTTATTTTTTTTCCACAAAAAGATTTTTATTAAGAAAGAATAAGGTAGCAGGTACAATGCATTGAAAAGGTATCAAAAGAAATCAAACATGACACTCATTGGATAGCGAAACAGGAGAAAAAGTGTTGTTACAATCTTGGATTGTCAGAGTACAAATACAAAGTTTGATATACAGATAAAACAAGAGGAAGGTAACCATGGTATCAGGGAATGCACAATTTATGCTTATACTGTGGTGAGAATGTTTAGTTACCTTTGGTAATAGAGAGATTGGTTAAACGCCTTGTACATTGGCCTTTGTGGATATGGAAAGTAAGGCTCGAGTGTCTCTGGTGGGAGATTCAAACATATTAGATCGGTTGTATGATGGGGCAGTACCCAAGATTCAGAAGGTGTGAGTAGATAGGTGGAGGGGTTAAATAAAGGGGGGAGTAGGGTGGGTAAAGGGGGAGAAGTAGAGTCAAGTAGAGGGAAATATTGGGGGAGGAGAAAGGAAAGTGATAGAGGGGGGGGCGCTCCTCATCCGGACCCCATGGCTGCAATTAGAGGACAGTTAAGAGGGTTAGCTTTAGGCTAGGGAGAGAAGGGATGTCAAAATGGAAAGAAGGATCTATAGTAGTCGGTGGTTTTAAAATGTGTCCAGCAAGCCCATATGGCGGTGAATTTCTGTATGCGATCTTGGGAGATATAAATCAGTTCTTCCATCTCCTCGATCCTTGCAATCCTATTTAGCCATTCCTTAATGGTAGGGGGGATGGTTGAGCGCCAGTGTGCGGGAATACACAATCTGGCAGCGTTAACCATGTGCATAGCTAATGAATTATGATAGGTTTTTTTTGGTCAGTGTTGAATGATGGAGGAGATACTGGGCCGGGTTAAAGTCTAGGGAGTAGGTTGTTACTCGTGTAATAATGGAATGTACCTCTTTCCAGAATGGTTGGAGTATTGGACATTCCCACCATATATGTACCATATTTCCTGTCTCCTTGTTACATCTCCAACAAATGTTTGGAATGGAGGGCGAAAATTTGTGTAAGTGTGCCGGGGTTCTGTACCATTTTGTGACTATTTTGTAGCCATTTTCTTGTATTGCTACATTCAATGATCCCTTGTGGGCATATGTGAGGATGGATTCCCATTCATCATCAGTAAAAGTGATTTGTAAGTCCTTCCCCCAGGAAATTCTGTGGGAGTTGGGGGTTGTCCTGTAGGAGAGAGTAAATCATGGATGATCAGGTGTCTTTGTGGAGTGGTCTGGGAATACATTGTTTCAAATGGAGTGAGTGGTCTTGTGCAGATGTCGTTTGCATTTGTCGTTGTGAAAAAGTGTCTTAGCTGCCTATAAGACCAAAAGGGAAAGTCTTTAGTGCGGGAGATGGATTTCAAATCGTCATATGAACGTATCCGCCCTTCAAAGAAGAAGTGCCGAGTATAGACATCATCGTGTGGCCACTCTTGCAGTAAGAAAGTGTTTAATTCTCCTGGGGGAAAATCTGGATTTGCTCTAAGAGGGGTCAGTGGTCCTGGTATTGAAGATATTTGGTATAAGTTCTTGGCTATGGAAAAAGCTAGCAGTGAAGGGTAGATGAGTGGATGTGTCTTAATGGCTTGGGGGTAGTGTTTCATTGGAAGCCAAGTCAGGGTGTGTAAAGGTGTATTACTGAAGGAATTTTCCGGTACGGTCCATGTCTTACCTATCTTGTTAGTTTTCCAGTTTACCACTCTAGTAAGGTGGCATGCTAGATAGTATTTATACAGGTCTGGTAAAGCTATCCCCCCTTTCATTTTAGTACATGTCAACCTCGTGTATTTAATGCGTGGGGATTTATTTTTCCAGATGAATTTTGAACAAGCTTTTTTGTAGGACATAAAGAAAGATGGGAGCAATTGAATTGGAATAGTCCGCATAAGATACAGAAAACGGGGTAGGACTATCATCTTTATCAATGCCGATCGCCCAAACCAGGAAACATTGAGAGCGGCCCAATTTTTTAGATCTGTCTGGATTTTCGTTAAGGTGTGTAGGAAGTTATGGTCATAGAGGTCTGTTAGACGGCTGGCAATTCGTATGCCAAGATAGGTAATAGCGTCGTCTTTCCACTGAAATGGGAACGAGGATTGGCAATGAGTAACCTCTTGTGACGGAAGAGAGATATTCAGGGCCTGGGATTTAGAGTAGTTGATTTTGAAGTTTGACAATACTCCAAAATGTTTAATGTCTTTCAAAAGGTTAGGAAGAGATGTACGGGGAGCTTGTAATGATAGTAGTATATCATCCGCGAATGCGGCTACCTTAAATTCTCTACGATTAATAGAGATACCCTGGATATCGGGATTGGCCCGTAATCTATTGAGAAGGGGTTCAAGGGTCAGGACAAATATCAGGGGGGATAAAGGGCATCCTTGGGGAGTTCCGTTGCTGATGGGGAAGGTGTTCGACAGGAGGCCATTTGCTCTAACCCTCACTGTTGGGTTGGTGTATAGAGCATTAATATGTGCAAACATGCGTGGTAGAAGGCCAATGCCTTTGAGTACTTCTTGCATGTAATCCCAGGCCACCCTGTCGAACGCCTTCTCAGCGTCAAGGGATAACAGAAAGCTCTTAGTATCAGATGCAGTGAGCCAGTGATGAAGATTCAGGGTGCGTATGGTATTGTCCCTTGCCTCCCTGCCCGGGACAAAGCCTACTTGGTCGGGCAAGACTAGGTCTGAAATAAGGGGTAGTAGTCTATTTGCAATGATTTTTGCATATAATTTGATGTCCACATTGAGCAGTGATATGGGTCTGTAGTTGGATACAAGTGCTGGGTCTTTATCTGTTTTTGATATAACTGCTATATGGGCTTCTAACATGTGGCCGGTCGGAGCGAGTGGGTTTGAAAGGGAGTTGAATGCTGACAACATTTTGGGCGCTAGCTTCTCTAAAAAGGTTTTATAATATATTAGAGGTAGTCCATCTGGGCCTGGACTCTTACCAACTTTCATTTGCTTAATAGCAAGATTGAGTTCTTCAGTGGTCAGTGGGTGTTCTAAGGCTTCGGCTTGTTTTGATGTGATCGGTTTGGGACAATATTGGGTCAGGAAATCCTGAATTTGTGAGGACCGGTCATGTGCAGAGGGAGAGTCTATTACGTTTTGTGGTAAGTTATAAAGCTTAGAGTAAAACTCCTCAAAGTGCTTGGCTATGTCTTCATTTTTAGAAAGAAGTGTGCCTTGGACAGTGCGGAGATGGTGGATAGTAGATGATGCTTTAGCTGCCTGAATTGTACGAGCAAGCAGTCTCCCACTTTTGTTACCGTGTTCATAGAACAATTTCTGTCCGAGGATATATCTTCGCCTAGTGCGTTTCCCTAATTCGTCCAATAAAGAGGATCTTGCGTGTGTGAGGGCCTGTAATGTAGATTGGGAAACAGATTGTTTATGGGATGTTTCAAGTCTGTGGATTGTTGTGATAAGAGCCATAATCTGTTCCTGGTTTTTTCTCTTGTGGCTAAGGCTATAAGTTTTCCCCGTATAACGCACTTGTGTGCTTCCCAGAGAGTGATAGGAGTGATACCCGGGGTTGAATTCTCCTGGAAATATAGTTGGATTTGAGCGTTTATTTGTCGGATTGTTTCAGGATCTTTTAGGAGGGATGGGTTCAACCTCCATGTTTTGGTGATTCTTTGTGAATCTGGGAATGTAAGAGTTATCGTGATAGGGTGGTGGTCAGACAGGAACATGGGCTCTATTGTGGCTTGTGAAAGAGATGAGAGATCTGTTTGGGATAAAAATATGTAGTCAATTCTTGAATATTTCTGGTGTGGAGGGGAGAAGTACGTATAGTCTCTGTCCGTCGGGTACATGGTGCGCCAGGTGTCGTGTAAGGTAAGGTCTTATAGTTGGTCTGTCTGAAGGCCCAGTATGGGAGTGTGGAAGTGCCTGTAGAGGAGTCAAGGGTAGGGTTCAGTGGGACATTGAAGTCTCCTCCTAGTATCAGTATGCCCGCTTGGAAGGAGGATAGTAGGTCACAGATTTTTCTGAAAAAGGTTACGTGGTGATCATTTGGGCAGTAGATATTTGCTATTGTGATGGGTTTAGATGCGTAAGTGCCTTTAATGAAGATATATCTACCTTCCTGATCGATCAGCGATTCAGACATTTGAAAGTCAGCATTTTTGGAAATTAGTATGGAGACTCCTTTTGTTTTAGAAGATGGGTTCGTGGAATGTAGGGCTTGCTTATATATATGATTTGTCAATTTGGGAATGGCTTTGGTTCGGAAATGCGTTTCCTGCAATAATAGAAAATGGGCTTTATGTTTTATTAGCTCTGAGAGAACTTGAGATCTCTTTTCAGGGAGATTTAGGACTCTCACATTGAGTGACAGGCATTTAAGCGAGAGTTGTCGTTTGCTAGTAGCTTCCTTCTGCATGGTATGTAAGTAGTAAGTTTTGGAGTGAGTTTATATGTGTGCTGTTAGTGCACTCCAATATTTCTTAGCTGGTTGAGGGGGTCACTGAAAGTGAGTATTGGGAGTGGGATAGAGGAGCGGCACCCCCCTGTGAAAGAGGGGTAAGAGCAGAAAGGATATGAGAGGGAAAGTAGGGAAGGAGGGAAAAGGAGGGGGGCGAACACTTGGGTGGGGATAGTTTTGTGCGCGGGGAAAGAGTATACCAGTTAATAAACTGGGGAATCAAAATACCCTGTTACCGGAGGAGGTCGTAGGCGTGCCTATCCACCTAGTGGGGGTTCCGGGTGGTAGCTCTAGTCCATGTGGACAGCTATGTGGGGTAAGTAAACCTGAACGGGAGTTAGTGCTGTAGCACTGGGGAGAACATATAGAGATATGTATCTGCGGCGTGGGGTGTAAGAGAACTACAGTAGCATATGTTTCGCAAGTTGTAAGAACATTGTGTGAAAGGTATTGAGTATGATCAAACTCTTAAACCAATATATAGTGGCCGGTTCATTGAATCTAAAAGACTTGTTGAGGACATTGTAACTGTGCTAACAGAGAATAACTGAACAAAATAAAACAAAACAAAACAACCAGTACATCACGGTATATCCTTCCAGTAAGGTGAGGCATTGTGTAAATGAGAGGGTAGTAGATAACGGTACCGAAAAATTTGACCAAGACTCAGTTATGTCTACTCTTTGGTGAGGTGAGAAAAATAATATATCTAGTGAGAAACTATTATTACAACTCAATGTAGGCAATACGATCCCTTAATGTATTTGTTTTGCTGGTAGTGTAGTACAAAGTGTGCCCTGGAGGCCGGATCATCCGGGTTTTGAGAGTGAAGTGAGAAGGTTTTCTGTAGATGTCTAAGTGTGAGTAGATCTCGCTATCCTTTGTATAGGATAGGAGTAATCTGAGCTCATGGAGCTTACTTGGTAACCCTCAGAGACTACCCAAGTATTCCATAGACATAAAAACTGATACTCTAAGAGGGTGACCAAACCAAATTGGGAGATTCATCTCCGTCGGCACGTGGGTAATTGAAAGCAAGCAATACCCGATTAAAGGATGAATAGGCTACGAATACATGAGTCCATGGAAAACATCTCTCTCTTCCTGTACCAGGCATGGAGTGGAAAGTCTCAGGGGTCTCAGATTTCCAAGGTCAGAATCTGCGAAGTGAGGTATCTGGGAGAAGTTCTGAAATATGCAGGATCAGTCTGTTATTCAAGAAGAGTTAAACAAAACAAAGAAGGGTGAGCTGTTACTGGAAGGAAAGTCAAAGTTAGTATTGACCGTGTGCATGCATGGTAGACTGCTCCAGGACTGTGTCACGCCATCGGGAGGTTCCGACGCGGGGTGTCAGGTGGCCCCGGGCTGCGTGCAGGCATGTCTCCAGGAGATGTGGGATCTAGCCTGCGGCGTCTCGAGCGTTGCCTTTGGGCTTTGGGGGAAGAGTTATTGGAGACTGGTTTTCACGGTTCCATGGGCAAATAGAAGGAATACCATTCAGGGAGATCCACCAGGGGTATGTCTAGTTGCTCGCAGAAATTGGGCAGGTCTTCCGGGGTCCTAAGCAGTGCTGTGCGACCTCTGGTAGATGCAGAGAGACAAAAAGGAAATTTCCATCGGTACTGGATGTTGCGAGTACGAAGCACTTCCAGTAGGGGGCGTAGGGTGCGTCTATTCTGCAGTGTGATTTGTGACGAGTCCTGGAACAGTTTTACCTCAGTTACGTTAACCATTATGCGGCCTTTATCTCTCGCCTTTCTGAGGATTTCCTCTTTGAGGGGAAAGTTAACGATGCAGCATATAATGTCTCTGGGTGGTTCAGAGTCTCGGGGAGGAGGCCTCAGGGCTCGGTGTAAGCGCTCCATCTCTATGGGGGAGTCTGCCGGGTGATCAAGCAGGTCATTAAAGATGGCGCATACTGTGTGAGGAAGTGCGGCCTGGTCAATCCCCTCCGGGACCCCCCTCACCCGTATATTATGTCTGCGGCCTCGGTTGTCTAGGTCCTCCACCTGTCTGTGTAGCTCAAACATATATGGCAAGTGGAGATCATACATTTTTTGTACTTGCCTGATGGCTGATGCTTGTATTCTGGTGTTCTCCTCCACATCATTGATCCGATGGGTCATTGCGTGAATGTCCTCCTTTAGGTCTGAGATCGCGGACATCATGGTGTGTTTGATGTCGATGGCGACCTTTTGGAGGTCTCTTTGGAGGTCAAGCAGGCTCGGGTGCGGAGCGCTGGAGCCGTCGCCGTCCATTAGCAGATCCGTAATGCTCCTAATCGAGTCCGGGGATGAGGCCTGTGTGGCGTGTGCGGCCTGCGATGCCTCTAGCAGCGCGGACTGGCGGGTCCGGAATACGTCCGGAATGCTGCCGCTGAGCTGCGATGTGGGTTCTTTTTGTGTGCGGGGTGTGGAGGTGCTCCTGTTGGACTTTCCCATCGTGGGCTCGTGTCTCTAGATCCCCGATGTCAGCCTTTTCGTCCTCACTGTGCGGGACCTGTCTCTTCAAGCAGCCATCTCGGGTCCCGTCCAGGCCACGCCCCTGGAAATCATTTATAATTGGAAACAGTTTCATTAAGGCACATTACAGTAATCAGATTTCACATTATTAGTTTTGCACAGCTGGGAAAACAAAAGATGGTTGCTAATGATTTGGTAAATATGTGTTGTTCTATGTCTTAGCACATAACTCTTATGCCCCGTACACACGGTCGGACTTAGTTCGGACATTCCGACAACAAAATCCTAGGATTTTTTCCGATGGATGTTGGCTCAAACTTGTTTTGCCTACACACGGTCGCACAAAGTTGTCGGAATTTCCGATCGACAACCACGCGGTCACGTACACCACGTACGACGAGACTAGAAATGGCCGGTTCAGAACCAAGCGCGGCACCCTTTGGGCTCCTTTTGCTAATCTCGTGTTAGTAAAAGTTTGGTGAGAGACGATTCGCGCTTTTTCAGACTCGTGGCTTTCAGATCGTTTTCTGCCGTTCAGTTTGTGCTTGTGGGTTTGTATCTGCTCTTCAGTGCGTGCAGTCAGTTCGTATCAGAGTTTTCTGTGTGATCTTGCCTGCTCGTTGCTGTTTTTCAGGCCGCTCTTCACAGGCCTTGCTGTTCTTCAGTGCGTTCTGTTACTGCGTTCTGAGCAGCCGACCGTTTTCTAGCCATGTTTCGTATGCGTACTCCTCGTAGAGTTCGTGCTGTGCGGGGGCTTGGTGTTGGGGTCCTGACCTTGACACAAGTCCAGTCCATGAACAGGGTGGGGAGGAGTTCATGGACCAAGAATTCGTTGCTTCAGCGTGACCAGTTCTCTCATATGCCTTTGCTCCGTGAGATCCGTGAGAATAATCCTGATGATTTCAGGAACTTTCTCAGGATGACGGACCCCGTGTTTCACCGTCTGTTGGCTTCACTGACCCCCTATATCAGCAGGCAGGATACCTGCATGAGGCAAGCCATCACTCCGGAGCAGAGGTTGGTCGCTACCTTGCGGTATTTGGCCACAGGGAGAAGTCTGCAGGACTTAAAGTTCTCGACAGGCATCTCCCCCCAGGCTCTGGGTATCATCATCCCAGAGACCTGTTCTGCCATCATACAGGTCCTGCAGAAGGAGTATATGAAGGTAAGATTTTTATTCTTTTATATCACATTTTATTGTATTGAATGTTTGCTAATATATTGTGTTTCTTTCCTCATTCCCTAATTACCATGATTGTAATATGCTGTGAATGTCCCCTTTGTCCTCATGCATGCTGGATTTTTATGTAATTATTATTTTATGTCCTTCATACATATTTGCCCTTCACTAACCTCCCCAGCATGGTGTCTCCTGCCCTATATTCACCTCATGTAGTCACTTAACAATGTATTTTATCAGCTCCATAGTAGTGCTTTACCCCAAACACCCCCTAAAATGTTTGGTAATGTTATTTTTGTTTTAAATTCAGGCAGAGTGCCAGAGGCTTTTTTTTGTGGTGTCCCCAAATAATTTTTAGTAACCCTTCCTCCCCCAACTGCTAAGTCAGCTGATCACAATTCTCTATCCTCAATCATCTATCTGCTGACTTTGCCAAACCCATACACACTATACCCATCTCTTTACTGGTCAGATTTATGGATGAATTCCCCAAAGCGTGTAGTGCAAGGGCCTGTCTGTATACTTTCCAATGGTACTGTTTAAAGTTTTTGTATCCTATTATTATCTTGATAGGTAATAGCAGAATGTTCAAATGTGCTCAAATGTGTACAGTGTGTATTTATATCTTTGTATTATGACACTTCTTACCTGTCCAGTGGTCTGCCAATAGTGTAACTAAGGAGGGGCTGTTCCAAGTAATACCCATTATTTAGGCATTCATCTCTCAATGAAGTGAAGAGGGTTACCTGTCCAAGAGTTCCCCCCCCCTATAATGTTAGAAATGGTCCATGAGAGGGGGGGAGGGGGAATATGATAGGTGTACCTTATACTTTGTTGTTGTTAAATTCCCCTTAATAAATGCTATCTGGAGGTTGGCCCATAATGTTTGTGTCTAATCTGCTTGCCATGTTTCTGTGAAAAAATAGTAATGTTTATTGTTTTTTCCTCAACAGTTTCCTTCAACGCCACAGGAATGGCAGACTATGGCCTCCCACTTTGCCCAGCGGTGGGACTTTCCTAACTGCGGAGGGACAATTGATGGGAAACACGTCCACATCGTCCCACCACCCAACTCGGGGTCGTACTATTATAATTACAAGGGGTTTAATAGTATAGTGATGTTGGCGGTGGTGTCGGCTAATTACGAGTTCCTGTATGTGGACGTGGGGAAGAATGGCCGGATGTCCGATGGTGGAGTCATCGGCCAGACGGAGTTCTACAGGCGTCTCCAGAATGGCAGCTTGGACTTGCCACCTCCAGAGGACAATGTTGAAGGTCTCCCATTTGTGTTCGTTGCTGATGAAGCATTTGCGCTGGGGGACCACCTGATGCGGCCATTCCCGATGAGGACCCTCACCCCGGAACAGAGGGTTTTTAATCACTGGCTGGCCAGAGCCCGAAGAGTGGTGGAGAACACATTTGGAATCCTGGCCAGCCGGTTCCGATTATTTCTGACACCCATCCATATGGCGGAGTATAAACTGAACCATATAATACTTGCCTGCTGTGTTCTCCATAATTTTTTAAGAAAACATTCAGCCAACTATGCTGGCTCAGTTGGGCCTGAGGCCAGAATCCCAAATCCATCAACACTAACGGCGCTTGAGTTCTTTGCGGGTAGGGGGGCTATCAATATGCCAGACAATCTGTGAAACCTTTTTCAAATAAAAAACAACCAAAAGAAATTCTTTGTTTACATTTACTGCTTGTGTTTGTTTTAGCTGACCCTGACAGAAATGTGTTGAGTGCAGAAAATGCCGTGATTGGGTAACCTTATAAAAAACAGTGTTGGCTGGTACTTCCTAAATGCAAAAACACATTTCACTACAAGTGCACTTGCAACTGCACTGAACCTGCACTTGTAGTGCAAAGTGTATTTGCCCTTAGAAAATAACCCCCATTTTTGCATAAAACAGCAATTACATCACCCCAAAAGTGTTGTAGTGTTGAGACAATAATCCACACATTCTTGAGTAAGCCACTTTTTTATACCTGCACAATCACATGTGCATTTACCAAAGGTTTTTAAAACAAACCAACATGTTTGTTGTATAACAATTTTTGCAGTAGCATTATCAAAAATCGAAATATCCATTTCAGATAAAACAGGCCTGTGTAAAACCAACAAGAAAGCCAAAAAACTTGAACTTACAAAGTTCACATTAGGTAAAACCTGAAGGCAATATCAGACATCAGTATTTAGGAACTGGGTTTGATATAGCGTTCAGATGGGGGGAAATCACCCCTGGAAAAGCCAAATTTGGAAGATGCACACCAATTTACGAATGTCAACATGTGCTATCTGCCATCAGGGGGATCAAGGGATGTGTTTTGGGGGAGCAAGCCCTTCCTCACCGCGACTTTATAATTGAGGAAGGGGTTGCACCCCCAAAACGCCTCCATTGATCTCCCGTGATGGCAGATAGCACATGTTGGCACACTGTGTGCATCCTCCAAATCTCGCGGTCAGGTACTGTATAGGCATCTTATATAGTAAGAGTGGCTTGATTTGAGGTACTTACAAAGTGTCCCCAAAATTGCAGCTCAAAAGTTTTGGGGACACTTTGTATTTGTAAGTAACCTTAAATGAATATATATATATATATTCATACACACACACACACACACACACTAATATGACATGATTTTCATCTTGTAGACTATATCTACATTTACTGGAGAACTATCCCTGAGGAAGGGGCCAAGTGACTCCGAAACGAGTGGGATAAGTCCATGCATTCTTCATATGTAGATAAAAATCCATCTTTGTGTAAAACTACAATGTGGTAATGTGTACCCACTACTTTTACTGTGCATCATATTTTTTGATAAAATTTACTATTGTATTTTATGTAAACTTTGTTGAAAATAAAATTACTATTTTTAAGTATATATGTTTACTCTGAGCCTTTACAGTTCCATCATACAGGGACTTTTTTCAGTTTATTTAGGGGTATGGCCATGGTGAGCAGGTATTCCAACCTCAATTCTTTTTGACTGCATGCAGGAATGTTCATGTGCATGCTGTACAGTGCATACACACTCTATGGTGTGTGCATGGACATGTGTGCACATCCAGGGGAGGCCATTGCCACCAAACAGCCTATTTAAGGGTAAATCAAATATATATACGCTGCGCTACCAGAACTGTGAACATAAATGATAACATATAAAGCTATACCTTAATAGCTATAAAGTGATAATAGTGCAATACAAAAAATTATAATAAAACATGCAATAATGTAAATAAATATATATAATAAAGTGACAATGTGCATTCACGTGATATTTATCTGTATGCTTTAAAACCAAAAGATCATAGGATCAGTCCAGGATTCCGGACATACTGCTGAACCCTGAAGTGGTTGTAATGCGTGTATTGACCAAGCCTAACAGCAAGGTCACGCTCTCTAAGGTGAGCATCCCTTAAATAGGCTATGGATCATTTTCACAGTATTTACCGAATCGTATGGATATTTTTGGAGCACTTATAGATTGTCATCTTTTTGAACTTTGCACGGCACATTGAAGCACTGTCATTCTTTTTATTTTATTTTGGATCTATTGCTTTCTATGATCCTATGGACTTTTGGTTTTAAAGCATACAGATAAATATCACGTGTATGCAGATTGTCACTTTATTATATATATTTATTTGCATTATTACATGTTTTATTATAATTTTTTGTATTGCACTGTTATCACTTTATAGCTATTAAGGTATAGCTTTATATGTTATCATTTATGTTCACAGTTCTGGTAGCACAGCGTAGATATATATTTGATTTGTTTACCCATGCATGCTTTATGAGACATGTGTAACGCTTGCAGCTGATTCAATAGAGGAGTATTGGTCTTAAAGAGATAGGACTGTTTTTTTAAAATTAGTGGAGGTTTACAGGACGTTATATTATATATTATAGCCTATTTAAGGGATTGCCTGACCCAGTGTTAGCGATGACTAGTCTTCAGCTTGTTCCTTGTGTCTTGACCTGTGCTCGGCACATGCTTCTTGTTACTGACTGCTTTTACCTGAAATGATTTTGGAATCTACTATGAGCTTAAAGTGTTTGTTACCCTAAAAAAAGAATTTAAAAAATAATCCTGTTCCTTTAAAGCATAATAAACTGCATAGTGCTTGTGCAGTGTCATTATTCCTTTTATAAACTGTAAAAAAACCTGGCTGATCCTGCCTGTTCCTGTGTCCCCCTGCGTGTCCTGACCACGGTAATCATGGTTGCTGAGCCCTGACACCGTGGTCAGTTTATGTGCCTCCATCATCCGCTGCTCTGCTCTCTCCGCCTCTCCCCCTTCCTCTCTTCCTGTCAGCTCTGTGTGTGTGAGCCGCCCCTCCCCTTCTAGCATCGTTCCGAACAGTTAGGAAATTTCCGAACTGCTCACAATCACTGCCAGCCCCTCTGCTAGGATACCATGTACTATACATTATAAGTCGATTTAAAAAATTCTTCTTCTAAACACCTTATTTCTCTTCGCCGATCAGTGGTCACGTGACCGCCCGGCAGACGTCAGAGGGAGATCTCGGCCCCTCCCTCTGTAGTACATACATCGGAGGAAGAGAGCACCGGGCGGTCACGTGACCGCTGATCAGTGAGGAGTAATAAGGTATTTCGAAGAAGAATTTAAAAAAACGACATACACTGTATAGTACATGTTATCCTAGCAGAGGGGCTGGCAGTGATTGTGAGTACCGCCTTTACAACCCCTTTAATCTAGCTCAGAGGCATAACTAGAATCTTCAGGGCCTTGGTGCAAGAAACCATAAAAGGCCCCACTGACCCCCCTCTGCCCCCCCCTCCATGGTGACGGAACCCCAGGGCCCGGTGGTAAGTGCAACCTTTGCGACCCTGATAGTTCTGCCACTGGTGTCAGAAGGCCTGATGGCCTGATGTTGAGGGAATCCCTCAGCTGCTTTACAGCAATAGTCTTGCTGTAGAACACTGTACAGGTACACCACTTCATGTGCAGGTTCAAGGCACCCCTAAGCATGTTATTTAAAGGAATTGTATATTTTTAATGTTGCCCTTTGACCGTCTCTCTAAGTATTTTTAAACACTTAAGGACCGATCCATGTACATTTACCACGGCAGGGCGGCCCTTAAGCGCAAAATCAATTACCTGTACGTGATTCTCGTGCATGGCTTTGGGGCTCGCACCGCCGGAGCCACACTCCCTCTGTGATTGAACACAGCGGGAGCCAATCAGCGGGTATGTGGGCCATGATGGCCGCTGGCCACCCATGATCGCTCACGTCTGTGATTCCTGCTTATCAGAAACACAGATGTCTCTCTTCGTCAAGTCAGTCCATCCCCACACAGTAAGAAAACAGGGAACACAGTTAACCATTTGATTCCTTGTCAGTGTCATTTATACAGTGTCAGTGCTTTTTTTTTTTTAGCCCTGATCACTGTATTGTTACTGGTCCACAAAAAGTGTTACTTACTGTCAGATTTGTCCGCCACAATATCGCAGTCATACTAAATATCGCTGATCTCCGCCATTACTAGTAAAAACATTAAAACACATGAAAAGTCCATAAATCTATCCCATAGTTTGTAGAAGCTATAACTTTTGCGCAAACCAATCAATGTACGTTTTTTTGGATTTTTTTTTTACCAAAAATATGTAGCAGAATACAAATTGGCCTAAATTGAGAATGTTTTATAGCAGAAAGTAAAAAATATATATTTTTTCAAAATTGTCAGTCTTTGTCTTTTTGTTTATAGCGCAAAAAATAAAAACTGCAGATGTGATCAAATACCACCAAAAGAAAGCTCTATTTGTGGGAAAAAAAGGACATCAATTTTATTTGGGTACAGCGATGCAGGACCGCTCAATTGTCAGTTTAAGCAACGCAGTGCTTTATCTCAAAAAATGGCCTGGTCAAGAAGGGGGTAAAACCCTTCGGAGCTGATGTGGTTAAAAATTTATTTTTCATTGACACGTCTTCTATGGCTGTGCTTGGCCGTGGCCTTTTTTTGTTTTTTTAGCAAAAGTTTTCAAATTGGGTTTGCTTTTTTTTTTTTGGCAAACTACTCTTCATATGCGTGTAATTACAGATGTCACAGAAATGCATAAAAATCTACTAAAATATTTCAAGTTAGGCAATCACTGTCTACAGGTAATTAAAAAAAATAGATTTTTTGATTTATTTGCTAAGAAATATACTTGATCTAATGATATTGCTAAATATAACAATGATCTCTGAAGGGATAACCATTTCCTTAGAAATAAACAGGAAGTATCATTTGAATGTAAAGTAGCTCATTCATTCTAATTCTTCCCATTGAGGCTCCATGTCCTTGTTTCAAGATTCCTACAAGCAGAGCGTTTCTTCTTAACCTTAACCACTCCAAGCTCCACTTTCTGCAAATCATCATTTACATTTAAACTGGCCACACAGACTAACTCAATTTCTAATTGGGTTATACAAGGAACCTTTCAGCAGAAATAAAATACAGAAGGGGTGATTTTATGAAAATTACAGCACTGAAGGTTTGCAACTTCCAGGATTCACTAAAGGCAATTACTAATGAAAGTTGCAGCGATTGGGAATCTTGTTCTTACTGTTATCCCTCTTCATGTGGGTAGGATGACAGATGTCACTGAACTTTTGTATGCAGACTGATAAGGTTCAATATGAGACAAAACAATATTTGTCTATGTAAAATAACCTTAACTTCCGCCACAAAACAAATATACTTTATTACAATTTTATGAAGAATACTTTATGTGTTATCTATTGATATCAGGTGATCTAAAATAAATTGGTCTGTGCAGTGCTAAATGTTTCCCCGGAAATAAACTGAATCATTCAGTTTATTCAGTAAAACAATATAAAAAATAAAGTGCAAAGTATAGAAATACAACACACTTTACAGCAGAAATAAAATACAAAAAGGGGGATTCGCTGAAAATTCCAACATTGAAGGTTTGCAATTTCCAGGATTCACTAAAGTCAAAAACATGGCTCAAAAATAAACCAGTTCATTTACTAAAACAATAAAAAGAATAAAGAGGAAGTAAAGAGTGCAGTAGCCATATCTGCCAGTTATAATCTAACGTGTACTAGCTGGCTTCAGTGAAGTGCATAGTAGTTGCTAAGAATTCATGCACCATACAACTGTAATTATAATAAAGCTTCGATATAGCCTTATTTAAAAAAAAATGCACATTTATAAAGCACACAGGTGTGCTTTATAAATGCGGTTAGTGGCTTTTGGACTTTGGAGTGTATGTAGAAAAAAGAGCTGCAAAAAGTCAAGTAATTTGAATTGTCAAAGTCATGTTAGTGCCTCGCCCCAGTCATGGAGTTCCATCTGCTGCAATAAGCAGAGAGGATTACTTGGCATACCGTAGTCTCTAAACCATGGTCTGCATTTTTTAAATGAATCATACATTGCAGGCCATAGCTTGATATACTTGTATCTGGTGTAGATCTCCCCTATAGTGTAAAATATGTCATTTCAAAGCAGATATAATTTATAAAATAAATACATAATGATTTAGAAGAAGGATTCTCAACTTTTTAATAAAATATGCCCTCATTGGATTACCCAGTATGTCCACATACCCCCTTTACCAGGTTGTTAAAATCATCATTATCCTATCATTTTATTAGGGATGAACCAACAGTTCGGTCAATTCAGAAATATGCCAGAACTTGGCCCGCTATTCAGTGGTATTTCTACCACTTTCATATATGACAGCTTCCTGCTATCAATGGTTGCTAAGGAAGCAAGGCTCCCCCTATGTTGAGAGCACTTTTCTGGCCGGACGGCCAGCTCTAGGAAGGGTTCTGGTCATCCCAAATGTCTTCCATTTAAGGATTATGGAGGCCACTGTGCTATTAGGAACCTTAAGTGCAGCAGAAATTTTTTTGTAACCTTGGCCAGATCTGTGCCTTGCCACAATTCTGTCTCTGAGCTCTTCAGGCAGTTTCTTTGATTCTCATTTGCTCTGACATGCACTGTGAGCTGTAAGGTCTTATATAGACAGGTGTGTAGCTTTCCTAATCAAGTCCAATCAGTATAATCAAACACAGCTGTACTCAAATGAAGGTGTAGAACCATCTCAAGGATGATCAGAAGAAATTGACAGCACCTGAGTTAAATATATGAGTGTCACAGCAAAGGGTCTGAATACTTAGGACCATGTGATATTTCAGTTTTTCTTTTTTAATAAATCTGCAAAAATGTCAACAATTCTGTGTTTTTCTGTCAATATGGGGTGCTGTGTGTACATTAATGAGGAAAAAGAATGAACTTAAATGATTTTAGCAAATGGCTGCAATATAACAAAGAGTGAAAAATTTAAGGGGTTTGAATACTTTCCGTATAAAATGATAATAGGTGCGGGTAGCCCGGAGCGCTAAATAAAAGCCAACTGTTCTAACTATGGAGATGGTGCTTTAGAGTCTGTGTGGGTGCTCACTTCATAATTGTGTAGAGACATGGGTAAAAAGGAAATGAACAAACCCCATATTATAACATGTAAAATAATGGAAAATGTATTAAATGATAAAAATGCACTCACAAAATGAATGCCATATGCTGAGCAAGAAGCATCTGAATCAAGTATACCAGGAGAGCCAAAAACCCCAGCCTTAGCCACCAGCATGGAGATGAAGTGTGCTATGGTGGAAGGAAATTGCTATCACTGGTCTACGGAGGAGCCGATGATGGAACCCACAACCCAGATGCAGGATTTTGGTTCTGAGTTCCTATTTTATATTATGCATGTATTTAAGTTGAAGACAAAGTGGATCTCATGGTCCTGCCCATGGGGGTTCTGGTCCAGGGTTTTTGTGCTTCTTCATACTTTGTTTCATATGCCCATCTGTAAAGATGCCAAACTGGCCTTGCTACATTGCCCGATACAGGGCCTGTTTTCTTACAAACAAAAGGTGGCAACCTATTTGTTTATTGTTGCCAAACACACAATTGCCAGAGGCTGGAAGAAGCCCTCTGTGTTGATTGCAGCATTTTGGCTGACCTTATGGTTCATTAAAAAATGTCTAGTATTTTAGATGACTCTCATACTGAAATTTCTCAAAGTATGGACACACTGGTGGTCCTATGCTCTTCCCACCCTGCATCCGACCAGCTTGGGCACTTTATAATTGTCTTCACCTAACCCAAGCCTGCTGGAACTTCATCCACCCCCCCCCATTCTCTTCCCCCTCCCACTATCTCCTCTTGATCTTTTCTTCCTTCTCCATTTCCCCCCCATACATTGCTCCCCCCTCCCTTTTCCCTTCCCCATACATTCCACCCCCCTTTTTTTTAATGTTTGTTTTGATTTCCCCACAATATGCTCGTAAGCCCTTGGACTTAGGTCTCCTTTGCAGACCCATGGCCTGTGCCACGGGGTCATATTATTGGCTTTTACCCCATGAAACTGTTACATTATGCCCTTCTCCAAGCTAACAGACTGACTGGAAACTGCACTGTTCACAGTTAACTCTTCCATGGCCAGAAGTTCGGGGAAGCAGCACTGAGAGAGCAGGAGTCAGCAGCATTGAACGCTGCATTATTGTGCTCAATGTGTTAAGCAAATAATGCAGAGTGTTTAATACTACTTTACAAAAAACATTTAAGAAAATAGTCTGCTCCCATAATTTGTAATAAAAACATCTTTGCCATTTCGAAGTTTCCCTCCAACCACTGAATATTATTTTGTATATACTGTGAGTCTGTACTTGCCAAATATGCTGCAGAAATCTCCCTCCACCAAGTCTGGCTGCAACCATTTCAACTGTGGGCAGCTGAAGCTGCTGCCTGTTCACTTCCTGGATTTACACAGACACACAGACGCACACGTCCAGCTCTGCAGCCCTGCAGCTTTCATTGGCCCTCTTATGACTCATCCCCCCTCCCTTCCTGGCAAATTCTCACAAGAGTGAGAGACAGAGCTGTGCATGATGTCATAAGCCTAGGCTAATGACCAGACAAGAAACAGGAAGTGGGCTGTATAAGGTATATACTGGTAGAAAAAAATGTTTTACTATCCAAAGTTAAAACAACAAGGGCAGAAGATTTAATAGATAAAAAGTTGAAAAAATAACTCAAGGTCCGTTTTAAGAACTCCTATATCCTTGAAGACTTTTAGAAGAATTGTGTTTTAACTCACATTAACTCCAAAGGATGGTCTCACTTATAACACAATAATCTCTCCTAGCACCAGCATGACAGAAGTTATATAAATAGAAGGTAAATGTCCCTATGATATAATTAAGCACAATTTTCAATGCATATTTAGAGGAGATGACCAACAACAAGATCTCAAAATAACTGATGTCAACACAGCACTGTAACTTAGTAGGAAAACATAGGATGATATTCCAATGTACAGATCATATTCTGATATTATAGAGGAAGGTTTTATGTAAGTCTTTCATTTATGTTCATTATGGATATTACATTCAACCGTCCTCCATAATACAAGAATATGATCTCTACATAGGAATTCCACCCTAAGTTTTCATACTGGGTTGCAGTGTTGATAGACATCAATTATTTTGAGATCTCGGTGTTGGTCACCTCTTCAAACTATGCATTGAAAATTGTGCTTAATTTTTACATAGTGACATTTATCCATTTCCATATATATAATATCCATAATAAACTTAGCATGAAAGACTTATGCATTAGCATATGTATGAATCAGTCTTCCCGACCTCTAAGTGGCAGATGGTGACCCCCAGAGTCAGGGAGAACTGACATTCCTCCTCGGGGTGCAGGTTACTAGTAATGGTGGGCAAAGTGCAAGATGGAAAGATGGGCGCCAGTCACTTTTAGCCTCCCGGATTGTATGATTATGTCAGATATTTGAGTCTCAAAGCGGTACATTGTTTTGCATAGAAATTTGGTGTTTTATATTGTAGCCCAGGAATTCTTAGGAATACCCCTCTTAAATCTGTCCAATTAAGAGTCTAGTAGACACCCCGGGTATGATAAAGTTTGAATCACGAAATCATAAAGTATAATATAATAAATAACTATAAATAATTATAAAAAATAATAATATAATAATAATAAAATGAATTTCCTCACAAATCACTATCGCTCAATTCTGCAAGTGTTCTAATTTACTATCGCTGTTTTCTAGCTGATCTAAAACTGCTTTTGACATAAAAGGACACTTCTTGGTTGCCATGGACAATCTCAAGTTTCCAGGCAGAAAGAACAGTATATATAATATAAATGTGTAGGCAGGGAACTGGACAAAGCACTAGGGACAAAAGGGAGGTGAAATGATTTGATACAGTAATGTAATCTGTAAGATTACAGTGTACTGTATGTGTTATGTTTTTTGTACTTTTTTAATTTGCCGCCTGGCTCTGCCCCCATGCGTCATGACGCTTGCAAGGAACGGAGCCCGGCACACAGAGCCTGGGGTGGAGGATCTGGCAGGGGACACAGCAGGGGAACATTGCAGGATCCTGGTGACAATGTAAGTAACCTGGACCAGGATTCTGCAATGCAATCCCGAGTGTGGCTCGAGGTTATTGCTAATGGTATTGAAATTTAACCCCGAGGCACACTCAGGAATACTGCTAGGAGGGTTAAAAATTAACAAAGATCTTTTTTTCTCTTAACAGGAAATGTGGGAGAGAGGGTTAGGGCACAGGACACCCTTAGGCAAATGTAATAGCAACTTGGCAGACTCTGCAGACAAAAATAGAACTAGGTGGACAGCAATACAGAAAAAGGGCCTTTAAGCTGAATGCAGCAATCTGTATCTTGCAGCAACTGCTGTCTCCTATGGCAACAACTTCACTCACAGGATCCCACTGTAGATCTGCAAGCTCAACTCACAGTATCCCACTGTAGATCCTCAAGCTTAGCTCCCAGCTACCTGCTGTACTTCTCAAGCTTCACTCACAGCTACCCGCTGTATTCTTCAAGCTTCAGCCACGCTACCTGCTGGGTTCCTCGGACTCTCAGCTACCTGCTGGATCCCTCAGGCTTGACTCACAGCTACCCGCTGTACTTATCTTCAAGCTCTACTTACAGATACCTGCTGTACTCCTTCAAACTTTACTCACAGCTACCCAATGTATTCCTGGATGAGTCTCTAGTGAAGCTTTCCCACTTACTTCACTGTCCCCGGTTAGTGAAGTGTCTGCTCTGGTACTCACTCAGAACTCCATCCCTTTGGCACCTGCCTCTGGCAACAAGAGTGGTTGTCCCTCTGGTAACTGCTTCTCCTATGCCTACTCATAACCTGAATTCACTGTAAATTATCATCCTAATGCCAAAGGCAACAGTGCCACCTATTGACAGAAGAGAGAGATTACAAATGAAACTCAAGCTTAGGAAAGAAACCAGTGGATCAAAGACTACAAATTAGCCAGGCTAGTTACCACCTAGCACAACTAAATTTACTAGCAGCCCTGTTTAAGACAAGGGTGCTACATGTAGGATACTTTTGAAGAAGCTAGAAATTGTAGCAGGTTTAAGTATAAGCAAGCATAGCATTATAGCAAAGTCCCCTTAGTAGTTTACTAGGGAATAAATCCCCTCGGCCCTGGATCACTGTGAGATTGTGATATAGCAGTACTAGAAGAAAGGACTTTTCAGAGACTTTTCATTCAACATGTACAGCATTTTTTCACTAAAAAGCATCCTGTTTATTTATAACAATTAGGGTTGCCAACTTTCCTTTAAGTCATACCCAAACATCTTGGTGGCGCACAGCATTTTTTTTTTAATGGGGAACACTGTGGACTGGTGTTAAGGAGAACTCTGATGTAAAAGGGTCTCTGCTCACCAAAGTCCCGACTTACATCAGAGTTTCCAGCACTCCCCCTTAAATCAGGATTTCCCAAAGCTCTCCTTACATCAGTGTTTGCAGAGCACCACTTAAATCTGAATCCCACTTACCTTAGTGAACTCACTCACTCGGAGGCAGGAGAGAGAAGGGAGGCAAAGGGGGCCTTTGTCACAGACAGTGGATTTTGAGCTTGCTTACCCAAGAATGGAGGCTCAGGCATCGGCACCTGTCATCCACAATGTATCTGCCAGGATATAGGCTGCCTGCCAGCCAGCCCCGCACTTCCCCATCCAAGTCCCGGCTTCGACAGCTTCACCCTTGCATCTCCTCCTGAGTCCCGGCGGTCGCTTCTCCTCCCAGCCAATGGGGTCTTAGGACTCCCGGCCAATGAGGTCTGAGGACTCCCGGTAAATCGGTCTCAGGACCCGCTTCCTGATTGGCCAGGAGGAGAAGCAGGAAGACATTAGTGAATATTAATTCGCTAATGTCACACAAGTGGGTGGGCTTGGGATGCAGAGTCCACCCTTTTTGAAGCCAATTATAGCCTCAGGCTCTAATCATGTGTTTAAAAAAAAAAATAAAAAACCCATTGAAATCCATGCATCCAGCGCCCTGCATGGAGATTAGAGGCTAGGTGCATAGATTAGAGGGACGGCGTCTCTGTGCCCCTTATGAGTGGCCGCCACTGGTTTAGTGGTAGAGAAAAAAAAAGCTCCAGAGGCTGAAAATGTGCTCTTTGTCAAGACCCAATTTCTGAAGATGATAATAAAAAAGCAGCAAAGGATAAAAAGAAAACCCAGCAGGGGAATATTGGGCCTGCAGTGAATGGGACATGTTAATGAACAGGTTGCATCTGTCAGCCTTGGGCTATTGTCCATTGACTGTTGGGGGCAGTGGCGGTGCATTCATTAAGAGCGCACGGGCGTCACCACCTCTCTCCAGCCACCTCCTCTGTGCACTATGGATAGATTCATGCATTGCATGAATCTATCCACAGCCACTGTAACCACCCCCTATTCAGGCATCCGGCCCCTTTTTGGGCGCCGGGCGCCTGAATTACAGCAGCGGGGTGGTGTTTTTGAAGCACCTGATTAGAGTCATAGGCTCTAATAGGCATCAAAAAAGGTGCACTACGAGCGCAAACCATTGTCCTCCTCCATTTTTTTTTAGCGGGCCTGATCGGACCCAGGGGTAGGTGGGTGTTAACAGACACAAGTCCATTTACAACCGACAGTTCATCGGAATACATGGACCTTCAAATCAGATCAGATCGCCTGTGTCAAAGGCCCATGACATGCATAGGGTTACATTGTGCATGCAACTGACTGCAAGCACATGCCATGTGTGACATCACTAACCACACCAGGTGCGACATGTAAACACAGATATGGTGAGGACCATAAGAGGGGATGGACAACTCAATTTGGTATCTATTGGGATTTGGATTTCCCCTTTTTCCACAGGAGGGGATGCAGATGGGGACCACTGGAGGAGATGGATAGGCACAATTACCCATATGTACAGATATTCATTACATTATATGTATATTCTTTACTTTATGGATCTGCTGCTATTAATTACCCAGTGCCAGAGGCTTGTATCATATTCTTCTAATTAATGACTAGGCAGGAGATATGACCCCTATGTACATACTAATACAATATACAGCTTTGGCCACAGAGATCAGACTAAGGAAATACACATGTATTCGCAGACACCATAAGGTTCTACATGTGAGCACTGTTATGTTAGGCAAGGCATGTATGAACCAGGGCAGGTTAACATTTGCATGGCTGACACTACAAGACATGGCACATGACAAATATTGATATTCGGGGCTGAATCCCAATCCTTCATCTGTCAACTAATCTTTAGAAGCATAAAGCAAACAAAAGGCACACTAAGTTCTGTAAACGTTGTTTTCTTCTATGATAAGCTCATGTAGCTGTACTGACAGGTTATTGCTGTGTAAAAGTGGAGCAGCTGAACGACTCTTTAACTTTATTACAATTAAATACAAAGTGTATGTTACCCCACAAAGTAAAATTTAGTAAATGTGTGTGTGTGGGTAGACAAGTATTTTTTGAAAATCTAGCTTTCTAACTTTTTATTTATTCTGCCAGTTTAGAGTGGAACTTCACTCCCTCAATCAACATTGACTATTTTTAATCCTTATGCTGCTAGAATTAGTAATTTGATAGGAAAGTATATTATACTTACCTATTTTAATTTTTTTTTTTTCCTTTACATTTCTTCAGTTACTTCCTGGTGTCCAGGCCTAGGCAAATGATGTCATACATCCCAGGAGTCTTCAGTAGGTGAGGAGGGGTTTTCTCGGCTAAGCACGCCCTCCTGCCTGCATGCTTGAGCTAAAGGCAGATGGATTCCAGGAAGTAAATACTACATGAATCTTCTGTCCTTACTCAAGATTGCCATGGCCAGAAATGCTAGGGGGATGTTTTTCAAAGTGATTTCTCAGCAAAATAAAGCATGGAGATATGGATGGATGGATGTGTTTACTTTGAATATTAAAAATGACTTAAAGCGGAGTTCCACCCAAAAATTGAACTTCCGCTTTAAGTGCAGTTGACCCCCTGACATGCCACATTTGGCGTGTCATATTTTTGGGGGAGGAGTGGGTACCCTGTTTTTACAGGCTCCCAGCTCCTGCTTCCTCCCAGGGCTCCGCAGCGCTTGAAGGAAGATCACCTCTCTCCCCTCCCACCCTGCAATCTTCTGGGACATGTCACAGGTCCCAGAAGATAGCCCGGCCATTCACAGCGTGCAGCGTGGCTTGCGCATGCGCAGTGCACAGTGAGCGCCTGCCTGTGAAGCCACAGCTGAGTGCCCACAGTTAGAATTCTGGCGCCTCCGAGAGGAGGGGGAGAGGAGCGATGCTTCCTGCACCCGCATTGCTGGACCGTGGGACAGCTACACTTTTTGTGGCTGCTGACTTTTAAATGGGTGGAACTCTGCTTAAAATTTTTGGATTGTGGTGCTCCGATGCTGTGTTGTTCCACTTTAAAAACCCTGCTGATCCTGCAAGTTCCACTTGGTCCCTGCCTCAAACTGACCGCGGCAAGCACGGAAGAAGATCCGTGTTGCCATGGTCACTTTACATCCCTGTGATGATTCTTAGGAGTTACAGGACAGTATGCTAGCCCATGGCGTGCCTGTATGGCCTTGTTCACACTTGCTCATAATACAGACACTGAACAAACGTGCCTATAGCTTTGCTCCCCTAGCACCCTATGCCCATTTGATATGCATTAAACGTGCATTAAAAACGCACCCCGAAGGCCAATTTTTTTCTTTTGTTGTGAACAAGGTTTTTAATAACAGTGTGAACAGGGCCTATCGCTCGTGGTCAGTTGTGCATCCACTCCCCTCCAAGCTCCTACCGGTTAAGTAAGGGTGTGGGTGTGGCTTATATTACACAGTGGGCAGGTATAATGTAGTGGGTGGCCAAGATTACTGGCAAAGTGTGGGCGGGTGAATGGGCATATATCACACATGCAGCAGTAGCATTACTTACTGTGTGGGCTGCATTACAGAGCCAGCATCAGTTTTGACAGCCAGATTCTAGCTGGGAGCTTCTGTCAAAAGCAAACCTGGTTCTGGAATGCAGAACAGACGTGGAAGCCACTTCTCTTCTATGTGTATTGGTAATGTTTGCCCCCCCGCTGTGTCACCTAATCCCACCCACATTCCTGACCCTTTTACATAGACCCCCCCCGTTACAGTTAAGAGGGACTGGTGAAGCTGTGATGTCACATGCCAGCCATAAGAAAAGAAAATAAAGGTTAAAAAAAATGATTGAAGAAAAAATAAGGAGACATACAGTATCTCACAAAAGTGAGTACACCTCACATTTTTGTAAATATTTTATTATACCTTTTCATGTGACAACACTGAAGTAATAACACTTTGCTACAATGTAAAGTAGTGAGTGTACAGCTTGTATAACAGTGTAAATTTGCTGTCCCCTCAAAATAACTCAACACACAGCCATTAATGTATAAACCGCTGGCAACAAAAGTGAGTACATCCCTAAGTGAAAATGTCCAAATTTGGATATTTTCCCTCCCCGGTGTCATGTGACTCATTGATGTTACAAGGTCTCAGGTGTGAATGGCTCGTCGTGGTCGACCAAAGAAGCAAAGAATTTTCTGAGGATGATGATGCACAAGAAAGCCTGTAAACAGTTTGCTGTAGACAAGCAGACTAAGGACATGGATTACTGGAACCATGTCCTGTGGTCTGATGAGACCAAGATAAACTTATTTGGTTTAGATGGTGTCAAGCGTGTGTGGTGGCAACCAGGTGAGGAGTACAAAGACAAGTGTGTCTTGCCTACAGTCAAGCATGGTGGTGGTAGTGTCATGGTCTGGGGCTGCATGAGTGCTGCCGGCACTGGGGAGCTACAGTTCATTGAGGGAACCATGAATGCCAACATCTATTGTGACATACTGAAGCAGAGCATGATCCCCTTCCTTCAGAGACTGGGCTGCAGGGCAGTATTCCAACATGATAACGACCCCAAACACACCTGCAAGACGACCACTGCCTTGCTAAAGAAGCTGAGGGTAAAGGTGATGGACTGGCAAAGCACGTCTCCAGACCTAAACCCTATTGAGCATTTGTGGGACATCCTCAAACACAAGGTGGAGGAGCGCAAGATCTCTAACGTCCACCAGCTCCGTGATGTTATTATGGAGGAGTGGAAGAGGACTCCAGTGGCAACCTTTGAAGCTCTAGTGAACGCCATGCATAAGAGGGTTAAGGCAGTGCTGGAAAATAATGGTGGCCACACAAAATATTGACACTTTGGACCCAATTTTGACATTCTCTTTAGGGGTGTACTCACTTTTGTTGTCAGCGGTTTAGACATTAATGGCTGTGTTGAGTTATTATGAGGAGACAGCCAATTTACACCGTTATACAAGCTGTACACTCACTACTTTACATTGTAGCAAAGTGTCATTTTTCAGTGTTGTCACATGATCACATTCTGTGGAGTTCAATGTCAGGATCTCCACCGCTCATCATAGTAATGTGAGTTCTAAGACGACGGGCTCAATTTTCTGCCTACGGAAGATGAAGCAATTGATCTTCTCAAAAGAACTCAGGATATGCTTGCCACTGCCAACCACGGGCTTCACAAAATTGTCACTAACGGTGACAAGGTTGTGAAAGCCTTTCCATCTGAACCATGCTGTTAGTGTAAAGGGGTTCAAGCCAGAGGCATACCTTGAACCCCAGAGCAAGAAACCATGAACAGCCCCTCTGACCTCTTCCCACTGATCCCAGGGCCCTTTATTACGATCCTGCAGCAGGACTCTTTCACATGTTCTGCAGCAGGCTCCTTTCCTGCCGTCTTGGGTAGGGTTGTCACCTTTTTTTCAAGCCAAACCCGAACACTTTAGTGGCTCATAGCATTTTTTTTCTAGTATAAACTAAACATATATTTGTGATTAAATAATATTTCTAATCTACCACATAGCTCAATTCTCTCCAAGCTGGTCTTCTTTATGCTGGCAAGGTTGCGGCCAAACTGGTAATCTCTTTCGCATTATGTGTTCCTGCGCAAACTTGAAAAGCTTCTGACCGAGTGTGTTCCGGCTCCTCTCCAGTGTCACTGGGATACGCACTGATCCAAAACCTGACATGGCAATTCTAAACTTGAGGATTGAGGACTTCCCTAACCCTTATCGTAAGGTAGCCACTTGCATCCTACTGGCTGCCCGCCTTCTGATTACCAGGCACTGGAAACAGGAGCAGGCGCCCAACCTGTCAGTGGTGACCAGTTTAATTATTTTTCACTCGTTTGAAAAACTGAGAGCATTTCGATCTGCCTCACTGCAACCCTCGGAAAATGCTTGGAAATATTGGGTAACCTAGTATTCTAACAATCATAACAACGCATAGTTGTTCGTATCCACTCATGTAGCTGTATTCCATCCTGATTGTTTGCACAATGATATTATTGTGCCCTGGGAGGCTATCCCTTTTTGCACCCTCTTTTTTTTTTGTAGCTTTTATTTCTATGTCTCCTGCGATTACAGGTTGTTTGTCTTATGCATTTCCTAATAAAAAGTATTAAAACAAAAATAACATTTCTAATAATATGGATTAAATCACAAGAGTCCCCCCTTACATCAGAGTCCACAGAGTTCCCCCTTTACATCTGAATCCGCAGAGTTCCCCTTTACATCTTAAGTCAAAGAGATCCCTTTTACATCTGAACTCACAGAGTTCCCCTTACTTTGATCTCGCAGAGTTCCCCTTTACATCTGAACTCGCAGAGGGGGCTCTGATGTAAGGGGGAACACTGCAGACTCTGGTGTAAAGGGTAACTCTGATACAAGGGGGTCTCTGGTAACCAGAGCCCACACTTACATCATAGTCTTCAGCATTCCCCTTTAACCTCTTCAGATCCGCGCTATTGCCAAATGACAGCAACAGCGCAGACCTACATTGCCGGGACGATGTCTATTGACGTCGTCCCGTGCACGAGCGGCCTGTGCGCCCCCTGCAGGGCGCACGCGGTGTGCTCGGTGATCAGCGAGTCTATGAAACTTGCCTGATCACAGATCAGAGTAAGGGGTTGGTCCCGACCCCTTACCACATGATCAGCTGTCAGCCAATGACAGCTGATCATGTGATGTAAACAGAGCCAGCAATCGGCTATTTTTTCTCCTCGCGCTGACAGCGTGAGGAGGAAAAAAAAAGACGATCACCGGCGGCCGTGAGAGCGACATCAGTCCCGATCACGGTGATCATCAGCCCACAGTACCACCCATCAGTGCCCACAGTGCCACCCATCAGCGCCCACAGTGCCACCCATAAGCGCCCACAATCAGTGCCACAACAACAGTGCTGCAACATCAGTGCCACCTATCAGTGCCCATCAGTGTCACCTACCAGTGCCCATAAGTGCCCATCAGTGCCGCCCATCACTGCCTATCAGTGCCACCCATCAGTGCCGCCCCTCAGTGCCCCCCATCAGTGGTACCTATCAGTGCCCATCAGTGCCACCCATCAGCGCCCATCAGTGGCCATCAGTGCTGCCTTATCTGTGCCCATCAGTACCGCCCTATCTGTCCCCATCAGTGCCGCCTTAACTGTGCCTATCAGTGGCGACTTAACTGTGCCTATTAGTGCCACCTTAACTGTGCCTATCAGTGCCGCCTTAACTGTGCCCATCCGTGCCCATCAGTGCAGCCTATCGGTGCCCACCAGTGCCGCCTCATCAGCGCATATCAATGAAGGAGAAAAATTACCTGTTTGCAAAATTTTATAACAAACAATGAAACATGATTTTTTTTTTTTTCAAAATTTTCCATCTTTTTTTGTTTGTTTAGCAAAAAAAAAAATCCCAGCTGTGATTAAATACCATCAAAAGAAAGCTCTATTTGTGGGAAAAAAATGATAAAAATGTCATTTGGGTACAGTGTTGTATGACCGCGCAATTGTCATTCAAAGTGGGTCAGCGCTGAAAGCTGAAAATTGGTGTGGGCAGGAGGGGGGTTTAAGTGCCCAGTAAGCAAGTGGTTAATCAGGGTTCCCAGAGCACCCTTACGTCAGAGTCTGCAGAATTTCACTGTAAGGGGGAGCTCTGTGGACTCTGATGTAAGGGGTGCTCTGGGAACCCTAATTTAAGGGGGAACGCTGTGTCCACAGAGCACCACTTATATCTGAGTCCGCCTTACATTAGTGTACTCAGTAGCAGGAAGGAGAAGGGAGGGAGGGGGGGGCACGTCAGTCACCATGGATGGTGAGCTCACTCACCCCAGGAAGGAGGCTCAGGTAGTCTGAGCTTTCCTTTCTGAGCACAGTGCTGTCAGGGATTGGAGTGTGGGTGGGGCCGTGGGCACACAGGAGGAGAGGGAAGGGAGGAGGAGCAGATCTAGGTCTGTCTCTCTCTCCACTCCTGTCAGTGCAAGGGGGTGGGCAGTGTGAGAGAGAGTGTAACAGACACTCTCTGCTGACAACTGCAGCCAGCAACGCAGCCATGGAGGCACAGTCTGGGCTCTTGGGAAGGGCTGTCATCTTTTCTTCAAGCCAAACCCAAACACTTTAGGGGAGCACAGCAAATTATTTTGTAGTACACATTATACATATATTGTGTGATTAAATAAAATTTCTAATCATATGGATTAAATCACAATAGCCCCCCCTTACATCAGAGTCCACAGAGTTCCCCCTTTACATCTGAATCCATAGAGTTCCCCTTTACATCTTAACTCAGAGAGATCCCTTTTGCTTCTGAGCTTACAGAGTTCCACTTAATTTGATCTCACAGAGTTCCCCTTTACATCTTAACTCGCAGAGTTCCCCTTTACATCTTAACTCGCAGAGTTCTCCTTTATATCTGAATTCTCAGAGGGGGCTCTGTTGTAAGGGGGAACACTGCAGACTCTGATGTAAAGGGTAACTCTGATATAAGGGGGTCTCTGGTAACCAAAGCCCCCACTTACATCATAGTTCCCAGCATTCCCCTTTAATCAGGGTTTCCAGAGCACCCTTACATCAGAGTCTGCAGAATTTCACCATAAGGGGGAGCTGTGAGGACTCTGATGTAAGGGGTGCTCTGGGAACTCTGATTTAAGGGAGAACACTGTGGACTCTGGTGTAAATGAGAACTCTGATGTAAGGGGGTCTCTGCTCACCAAAGCCCCCACTTACATCAGAGTCCACAGAGCCAGGGCCAGATTAGCATAGGGGCTAATGGAGCTGCAGCTCCAGGCCACTAACCTTAAGATAAGCTCATTTGCCAAAAAAAAATCACAAAAAATTTTGATCGAGTTTTGAGGGTCGTAGAGAATTTGGGGGGTAAGTAGCCCCACCACTGGTCAAAATTTGGGGCTAATAGGATCTATTGTTCCGGAGATAAGGGGCTCCTTGTGCAGCCTGTCAGAAGCTACATACATCCCGGCCAGTTTAAATACAAGCTGGCACACTCTGCAGCAGACTGAGAGGATGAGCTCACAGTGCCTCTCACTTTTTGTCTGGGGCATTGAGCTCAATGGACAGCTTGGAGCCTTGGACCAATGGTAAAGTACCATGAGCCCCAGCTATACAATAACAATGCTGCAGTGGAGGCTGTCCCCTCACTGCAGTGTCATAGAAGGGTGCATGTGTCTAAAAGACACATGCTCCCTTCCAGCCCAGCCCTCTCAATTAGAAGGAAAAAACATGAGTTTATGGGTATAAGATTTACCCACAATCCCATGTTTTTCTCACATAGTTAAGAGGGATAATGAGAATCTTCTGCTGCTGAAAAGGTATTGTTATAATCAAGCTAAATCATATATTATTATGCTATAAGTTATAACATATTAATTTATTATTTATCTATTTACTGTGAAATTACTGATTTTAAGTTATAACTTCAGTAATTTGTCCATTAAGCCACCTGCTTGAGTACAGTTTTTGAAAATATAGTAAATTACCTTAAAAATAATATATAATAATTATTTGTATATTACTTACTTATGGTAATTAACCCCTTGCCACCCAGGCCAATTCTGACACGTCTCTGCTACGTGCTAGAAAATTACTCAGAACCTTCAAACATTATATATATTGTTTTAGGAGACACCCTAGGGAATAAAATGGCGGTTGTTGCAACTTTTTTTTTTTTTCAAAAAGGTATTTATTGAACAAGTTTAGACAGTTTCCAATGTACAAACAATGCTCTTGCATATATCTATAGTTACCTTTCATGGTTATTCTAGCACCCTTAACTTGAATCTACTCATGATGACCTTCAGATTTTTTTCGAATCTACCTGGGCTACACCTGTGTTCATAGATATATCTTTCCATGACCAAGGTGTTCCCATGTGTGTTATCCACGAGGCAACTGTGGGGGGTGAGATCGATTTCCATTCCATCAGGATGAATTTTTGGGCTTGAAACAGTGCCCTAGAGAATGCTGTTCTAACCATCTCCTCGAGATTAACCTCCTCCTAAACTCCCAAGATACAGTGAATTGGGTCTAAGGGAATGGTCATTTGGAACACTTGATTAAACGTCCCAAGTACTGCACTCCAGTAATGGTGGAGCTTTGGGCATCTCCAGAGCAGATAAATGAGATCCCCCTGGTGTTGCCTACACCTGCCACACAGGGGGTCTGGCCGCCTACTCATCTTATGCAAATAGGAAGGAAGAGGCTATATTTGGACTTTAATGGTACATATATCAACTGATGCTGAACAGTCAGATGTAAAATTTTTAAAGAAATTTATTACAAAAATACATATGATGATAGATTTTTACAGATTAAAACAAATAGTGATTATCAAGACAAAATTCTATAGTTGCACCACAACGTGACAACTAGAACATAGATACCATTTGTATATTGGTTGTTCTACATGTTTCGCAGGTTTACATTACATACTTCTTCAGGAGCTTTATACAGTTAGATGGTTATTAAAAGATGATTATCACATAACTATGAAAGTAAAAAAGATACATATTAGTCACAAAATACAGTAAACAGATATGAGTAATTTATATATAAAATTGTAGCATTTTTTGTAAATAAAGCATTTGTTGTGAATCCCCAAATGTTCAATTGTCTTACCAAAAAGCATTGGATTGCCAGGGGCCCAAAGAAAATGACTCACCCCCAAGGGCACGGGGGCCCGTTAAGAGGCACAGGGTACAGTGCCTGTGATAACACCCTGTGATAACAGTGTGAGATGATCCCTTTAGTTTCAGTAATTGTTTGTAAGAGGTGGAAAATAGGGGTATTTGACATAACCCAGTGGTTAGCATCCCTCTGCGCACCCACAGTGTGCCTGAGCTGGAGATAGGAGTAAAACATGGTGGAGGGCAAAGTAAACCTATTTTGTAACTCGGAAAAAGACAGCAACTTGCCGTCCTGAAATATGTGTGACAGCAAAGTTACGCTGAAGGAGCGCCACTTGGGTCCCTGTCGTAGTTTTGCCAGTTCAACATAGGAGAGGTTCTCCCATATTGGGCTATATTCAGTGAATCCCAGCACCCCCTGCATATGCCTGCCTTTGTTACATATTTTTTATGGAGTAGAGTAAGGGTGGGCATCTGCTTATTAGATTTATGGAACATCTGTGCCTCCAGGTCAATCGGAACAGTCTCCGCTCCAGAGCCGATCAGCTTTAACCTTGACAATGAGCCTACTGGATCATGGGCCATGGGCTCAGTGAGATGCTGCATTTGGGCTGCAATATAGTACAGCCAAGGATTGGGCACTGCCAATCCTCCACTGTCCTTGGGTTGCTGCAACTGTTCTAGTTTGATCCTGGGGGGCCTGTATTTCACAATAGGCGTCTAAAGAAGTGTTAACCACCCTGAAGATTTCAAGTGAATTACAACAGGGGAGTTGTGGAGAAAATATAGCAACTGTGGCATCAATATCACTTTTATTAAGTTGGCTCTACCCGCCAGCGATAGTTTAAGATTATTCCACGTGTTAATTTTGTCCCGAAATCTGGATAGTAGGGGGTACACATTTAATGGGCAGTAATCCACAAGTCTAGGTGATATTTGTATTCCTAGGTATTTGAATGAGGTCACTACTGGGACAGGACAAGAATCCGGCAGATCCACCTCTTGATCCCCGTCAAGCACCATTAAGGCCGATTTGGACCAGTTTATGGTCAGACCGGAGTAGTGCCCAAAACTGGAAATTGTAATAATAATACCCAAGCGCTGGTGTGGTGAGAGGCTAAAAATGAATAATATGATAAAAGCTGCAAACCAAAAACGGTGATCTCTCACTGGTGCAATGTATAAAAATATAAAAATTGTGTACTATGATAAATGTGCAATAGAAAATGCTAATCATGAGGGCAGGAGGCGGAGCCTAGCGGAGCAGACATGCATTGTTAGAGCTCCACACCGCTGAGGAGAGAAGAGAAGGACAAAGCGGAGCCTGCAGGCTCAAAAGGTATCCATTTGAACCTTTTTGCCCCAGGGAACAAACTGTGAAAGTTTGGGCAGGAAATATGGTACTGGGAGGAAACCGTGGCAGAAATAAAAATCACCTCACAAAGAGCTCACAGGCACTCACTGCAGCTGAAGCAGCTCCAGTCACCTCACAAGATACAGCATCAGGGCGCTCTCACAGACAGAAAATGTCACAGCAAGACTCTCCATTTGAGTCAGATACAGAACAAATCCTCTCACAAACTTCTCCACAAGCCTCCTCAGTATCCCCAGTAATATTATTACAATTTGAAAAGATGCTTCATAAGGCTTTAAAACAAACCTCAGACCAAATAACAAAAAGCCTAACCAAAGAAATAAGAGAGCTGGGAAACCGCACCGCAGCCTTAGAAATAAAAATGGATGAAATTGAAATTACAACCCAAGAAAATATAACAGAATTGGAACAATTAAAAGAAGAGAATTTAATACTTCAAACTAAGCTTGAAGATTACGAAAATAGAGCCAGACGTTCAAACTTACGCATAAGGGGAATACCTGAAACTGTGACAGACCTGCAATCTACTATTACTGCTCTATTACAAGAACTAAAGCCAGATATCCCTATTGAACGTTTAGAACTGGACAGAGTACACAGAGCCCTCACAGCCAAAAAGAAAGATGGACCCCCACGTGATATAATCACAAAATTTCATTATTGCAGAACGAAAGAACAAATACTAATTGCTGCAAGAGAAAAAAAGGAACTTAATTTTCAAGGACACAATTATCAAATTTTTGCTGACCTATCCCAACTTACTATTACTAAAAGACGATCCATGAAACCCCAACTAATGGAACTGCAACGCCACAACATTATGTATCAATGGGGCTTCCCCTTTTCAGTCAGATTTAACTACCAAGGTACAATTTACAGAAGCAGATCAGCAGATGAACTACAACAAACCCTTTTAAAATTAAATCTGACAGAACCCACAAGCAGCAACACTCCCACACGCAGAAGAATGGCATCATCTTCACCTTCAGGCAGCACCCAGAAAATTTCAGAACAAAATGGGAATCATCATTCTCACAAAAGAGGCCGTTATGCCACATCATCCATGGACCAAGAAGATTCAATGGACTGACATCCTAATTCCTGATATCTCTTCATTTATTATACTAAGAGATGGTTCTGCATTCTGATAGTCACACACTGTGTGGGATCATGTTACATTCCAGTTATATTTCTTATTACTTCTGATTCATATAGCCTTAGAATATATAAGTGAAATAAGGAAATTCTTGTTCAGTTATATATTATCAGGTAATAACAATAGATTTATTACTTTTTAGGACAAATATGTTCAATAATCCAGAAGTAATGGAAGCTTTTTCTTTCTTTTCTTAAAACAAATATATTATTACCTAACTAGTTCCTAGAATTATGTTTTTGTTTATTCTAATCTGAAGCAATACAACCTCAATTTTATGAGTTAACATATCTAAACAGTTACGTATGAATAAAATATGTAATTGTTTACTCTAAAAGGGTTAAAATCCCAAAATAATTCAAACTATCTTCATCAATACCAAAGTTATTAACAGTACCTTTATAACTGAATTATTTAGCCTAGGGCAAGACTAACCATATACAACCACCCTGGAATAAATAATTTCAACAAAAACTATATTCTGCACTCCAATTAATGAAACATCATTTTGATGTCTTTTGACATAGCACTTCTCTCCTGTAAGCGGAAGATCCGTGTACCCCCATTAGCCCTCCTCATTCTCCCAACCATATTATGTGGGAGTGTGACGAAGGCACTTATTCCCCTGAGAGAGATATTTATTCTCTTTCACGGGTAAATTGTGATTACTTGCAAAAAATAATTTATACAATGTATCATCTAATCTCATATGTTTTTTGTTTACTCTTTACTCCAGAATTCACTGGTTTCTTTTCTATCTATTCATCTCTTCAGTCCACACAGGTTGATCTGCGCAGTCAGCTCTGCATAACAAAAAGTAAGTCAAAACTATTTGATCTATTGGCATGGCACCACTGAATATACTTTCCCTGAATGTTCAGGGAATAAATGTCCCTCAAAAAAGGACCAAAGCCTTCCGTACTTTCCATAACAAGAAGGCTCACATAGTATGCCTCCAAGAAACACACTTCACCAAAGATTCTACTCCAAAATATATTTCTCCTTTTTATCAACAAATTTACACGGCTTCTGCCTGTACCAAGCAAAGGGGAACTCTAATTGCATTTCACCGATCCACACCATTCACCTTATCATCAGAAATTAAAGACCCAGAAGGTAGATACCTGATACTCATGGGTTATATAATGGATACAGCAATCACGGTGATTTCCTACTACGCTCCTAACAAACAACCTACACCATTCCTCTCACATATATTACAAGTGATTAATACACACAAAATAGGAACAGTGATAATGTATGGGGATTCGAACCAGGTCCTCCTCCCATTTCTAGATAAATCACCTTTTACACCATCCAAAATAACCTCTAGATTACCTTTTTCTCAACTTCTTTCCAAATACAATCTGGTAGATTCATGGAGAGAAAGTAACCCAATGAAAAAGAAATTCACTTATTTCTCGCACCCTCATCAAACCTTCACCAGAATAGATCATATTTTTCTAACAATAGGAATGATACCAGAAATTATTGCATCAGATATAATTCCGATTCCGTGGTCTGACCATAATGCAGTATACACTACTATAGCCAACGTGGTACTTACCGGACATAATGCTCAAACACCCACTACATCAGATGGCCATTGAACAAGCTTTAAAGGAATACATATCAATTAATAATACAACAGACATCTCCCCAATAACACTGTGGGAAGCTCATAAGCCTGTCTTGCGTGGTACAATACAAAGACAAATGGCACTATTTAAACGGGAACGCAAAAATCTAGCAAAAAAACTAGAACTCAATTTTAATGCAGCCTACATATCATTTCAAGATAATCCATCTCAGAGTACAAAATCTCATCTGGAAAAATCTAGATTGGAATACGATCTATTTCTCACTGAGTCAGTTGATAAATCCCTCAAACGCTCCAAACACAATTTCTACATGAATACAAACAAACCAGGTACATATTTGGCTCGGGCATTAAATTCAACTAACAAATCTTTCAAACCAATACGTTTGAAATTATCAAAAAATGTTTACACTTGTAATCCAGTTAAAATAGTCCATAAATTTCACTCACATCTCGCAACTTTATACAAGACAAACAATGAATTTAATCCTACAGAGGCTGAATCCTTCTTCTCAAAAATAACCTTACCTGAGTTATCTCAGAATCAAAAAAGCAGTTTGGATGAGCCTATAACAATAGATGAAGTTGCTAACGCCATAAAAGACCTAAAACTTAACAAAAGACCAGGCCCAGACGGCTACTCGGCTTTATACTATAAAACATTCTCAGAAATACTCTCTCCCATTCTCACTGAAACTTTTAACAAACTTCTAGATGGACATTCTTTTCGGCAAGAAACACTAATGGCAATTGTTTGTATGATCCCAAAACCCCTTTCTGATGATACTTCCTGTGTGAATTATCGGCCTATCTCTCTGTTAAACCTCGATATTAAATTATTAGCAAAAATAATAGCAAAACGCCTCAATAGCATTATAGGAAAATTAATACATAGAGATCAAGTAGGCTTCATGCCAAATAGACAGGCAGGCGATAATATACGCAGGGCAGTGTTATTGGCACACATTGCTAAAAAAACAGAAAATCCCTTTATGTTTTCTATCTCTCGATATTAAGAGGGCATTTGACACAGTATCCTGGCAATATATGCAATATTCATTACAAAAATGGGGTTTTGGACCCCACTTTTTAACATGGATCAAAGCATTATATAATAAACCCAAAGCCTATATAAAATATGCTGGATACAAATCTGAAGCCTTTAATATCGAAAGAGGTACCCGACAGGGTTGCCCATTATCTCCCTTATTATTTGCCCTTATACTCGAACCCATGGCCAAATACATCAGAACAAACCAAACTATAACTGGCATTGAAGTAGGAGGTATTACACACAAATTATGTATATTTGCAGACGATATATTACTTTTTCTATCATCACCACAGGTCTCTGGTCCTAACTTAATACCAGCTCTTGATGGATTTGCAGCCCTATCCGGCCTTATGATTAATCCTAAGAAATGCCTAGTGCTTAATATTTCACTCACAAACATGGAATTGATCCCGGCTGGGGCTGCACTCCCATTCACATGGGCAGAAAAATCAATCCCATATCTTGGAATTCATTTAACAGCATCTCATTCTGACTTATTCTCAACCAATTATCCTCCTGTATTAAGACAGATCACAAATCTAATAAAACAATGGTCGCAACTTCCTTTATCCTGGATAGGGAAGATTAATGCAATCAAAATGACTATTCTACCCAAATTGCTTTATCTATTCAGAGTCCTCCCTATTCCAATTCCTTCCTATTTTTTGAGAATAGTACAAAAAAGAGCAACATCGTTTATATGGGGCTCTTCTAAACCACGTATACCTATACACACACTACATCTTCCCAAAAATAAAGGAGGCCTGGGATACCCTAATTTTACTAACTACTACAGAGCAGCACATTTGGCCAGTCTGTCCAAATACCATGCAAAACAGGAAATCCCATTATGGGTATTTATAGAGGCTTCAGAAAATGACCCTCTATTAATATCAAATTTATTATGGCTTGATCCTAAAGACCGCTTTAAAATTCATAATCCCATAACTAAACACCCATAACTAAATCCCAAAACTAAAAACCAAATATCAGTTACAATCTCCACACAATCCTCTCCTTTCTTTTATCAGAAATCCGGCCTTTTATCCGGCATGGATCTACCCAAATTCTTTTAAAGCTTGGACAACATCAGGCATTCAGACACTAAATGACTTCATAGCATCTAAATCATTCCTTTCATTCCCATCGCTTAGAGAAAAATATGATCTACCAAACTCTGAGATATTTAGATATCTCCAAATCAAAAATTTCTATACACCATTCCTAAAGGGGGATACACCATTATCCCAATTATCCATTTTTGAATCAATCTGTACAAAAGATCCATTTGCTAAAGGTACAATTTCATCACTTTATAATCAATTATATGGAGTAGCAAATCTTAATAGACCCTCTTACGTTCAGAGGTGGGAGGAGGACCTGGGACGAACTTTAGAAGACACGGACTGGTCTAACATATGGCTCACATCTAAGTCATCTTCACCCAACATCTTAGCACTGGAGACAAATTATAAAGTCCTAACTCGCTGGTACCTTGTACCCACTAGAGTGGCAAAATATTCACCTAATACCTCAGCTCTTTGTTTTCGAGGATGCCCAGAAATAGGCACATATTTACACATATGGTGGACGTGCCCAGTAATCCAAACCTTCTGGAAGGAAGTCTTCGTGATTGCATCTAAAATATTTAAAAAAATAATACAACCAGATCCATATATAACTTTACTTAATCTAAAACCGGAATGGTTAACACTCTCTCAATTCAAACTTATGATCCAACTAATAACGGCTGCAAAACAAACAGTGGCCAAGGCATGGAAATCTCCTACATTGGTACTGTCAGAAACAATTCACAGAATGAATAATACAATGTCCCATGCTAAGATGGTAGCCATCGATCAAAATCAAATTCCAAAATTTGAAAAACTTTGGCATCCTTGGATAAAACAACAGTTCCTGTCAAACTTCAATGACTCTGTCCTGTTGCCATGGTAACAGATTAAATGACTTACAGAGACACCCATTCTAAGGCTTCAAAGAGAACTAAAAAGAATAATAAACTGAAGAGCAGGACAACCTTGTGGACCATACCTCTACCTTTCAACCCTTTTTCTTCTTTCTCTTTCCTTTTCTCCACCTTACGATTAAAGCTCATTATCAGAATTTATTTGACCTATATACACTCTACTTGTAAACAATATGTATAGTAGGTATAAATCATTTAAATACCTACAAAAGTAACTAAGGAAATTATATATATCTTTAATTTAGGTTTACGTGAACCCAATGTTTAATATTTGAAATTTCATGATATTTACCTATATAAACCCTACTGTAAAACAATGAGCTTACTTTATAGATCCTTGTAAACTTACTTTATGTATCTTTATAACATTGTATACTCAATAAACTTCTTTTGACAAGGAAAATGCTAGTCATAAGCAGTGCTGTATAATGTTGTGTTGTATACTGTTGTGATACCAGTAATTATGTCACAATCACTGTGTAACGTGCATAATGCTGTTACAAAAGACTTTATATTTAGAAACATATGTAACAAACCATTACAAAATATAAACAAAGACAAAAGTGCTATGTGAACCCTCCGGGTTAGAATGAATGTATATAAGTACTCCAAACAATTGTGCAAAATAGTCCCATTCAATATTATTACTGTTAATATACTGAAACAAGGTATAGAAGCATGGAGATAATGGGGGTTATTTAATAAAGGAAAATCCACTTTGCACTGCAAGTGCACTTGAAAGTGCACTGAAAGTGCACTTGGAAGGAAAGTCGCTGTAGATCCGAGGGGGACATGCAAGGAAATAAAAATCAGCATTTTAGCTTGCACATGATTGGATGATAAAATCAGCAGAGCTTTCACTCATTTCAGATCTACCCCTTAGATTTAGGGCGACTGCACTTTCAAGTGCACTTTCAGTGCACTTTCAAGTGCATTTGCAGTGCAAAGTGGATTTGCCTTTCGTAAATAACCCCCAATGACTGATTGTTCAACAGATAGCTACCAAGTCCGTTGGCTCACAGCTCCCGTGATGAGTCAAAGCAGCTGATGCAGCCACCTATTCTTTACTTCTTCCAAACAGTCAGGCTCACTCCTCCTCACAGCCTCTCAGTGTGGCCGTACACTCGTGGCTGACATCACTGGCTCCTCCTCCCGACGCGTTGCATCACAGGTCACGTGACTTATTCATGGGAATAAGTCACGTGACCTGTGACGCAACGCATCAGGAGGAGGAGCCAGTGACCTCAGCCATGAGTGTACGGCCACTAGGGATGAGCTTCGAGTTCGAGTCGAACTCATGTTCGACTCGAACATTGGCTGTTCGCAAGTTTGCCGAACAGCGAACAATTTGGGGTGTTCGCGGCAAATTCGAATGCCACGGAACACCCTTTAAAAGTCAATGGGAGAAATCAAAAGTGCTAATTTTAAAGGCTTATATGCAAGTTATTGTCATAAAAAGTGTTTGGGGACCTGGGTCCTGCCCCAGGGGACATGGATCAATGCAAAAAAAAGTTTTAAAAATGTCCGTTTTTTCAGGAGCAGTGATTTTAATAATGCTTAAAGTCAAACAATAAAAGTGTAATATCCCTTTAAATTTCGTAGCTGGGAGGTGTCTATAGTATGCCTGTAAAGGGGCGCATGTTTCCCGTGTTTAGAACAGTCTGACAGCAAAATGACATTTCAAAGGAAAAAAGCCATTTAAAACTACTCGCGGCTATTGCATTGCCGGTCCGACAATACACATAGAAGTTCATTGATAAAAACGGCATGGGAATTCCCCACAGGGGAACCCCGAACCAAAATTTAAAAAAAAAATGAGGTGGGGATCCCCCTAAATTTCATACCAGGCCCTTCAGGTCTGGTATGGATTTTAAGGGGAACCCCGTGCCAAAAACAAAAACGGCGTGGGGTCCCCCCAAAAATCCATACCAGACCCTTATCCGAGCACGCAACCTGGCAGGCCGCAGGAAAAGAGGGGGGGACGAGAGAGCGCCCCCCCCTCCTGAACCGTACCAGGCCACATGCCCTCAACATTGGGAGGGTGCTTTGGGGTAGCCCCCCAAAACACCTTGTCCCCATGTTGATGAGGACAAGGGCCTCATCCCCACAACCCTGGCTGGTGGTTGTGGGGTCTGTGGGCGGGGGGCTTATCGGAATCTGGAAGCCCCCTTTAACAAGGGGACCCCCAGATCCCGGCCCCCCCTGTGTGAAATGGTAAGGGGGTACAAAAGTACCCCTACCATTTCACTAAAAAACTGTCAAAAATTTTAAAAATGACAAGAAACAGTTTTTGACAATTCCTTTATTTAAATGCATCTTCTTTCTTCTATCTTCCTTCATCTTCTTCTTCTTCTTCTTCTGGTTCTTCTGGCTCTTCCGGTTCTTCCTCCGGCGTTCTCGTCCAGCATCTCCTCTTCTATCTTCTTCTCTTTGGGCCGCTCTGCACCCATGGCATGGGGGGAGGCTCCCGCTCTTCTCTTCATCTTCTTCTCTTCTTCATCTTCTTCTTCATCTTCTTCTTTTCTTCATCTTCTTCTCTTCTTCTCTTCTTCATCTTCTTCTCCGGGCCGCTCCGCATCCATGCTGGCATGGAGGGAGGCTCCCACTGTGTGACGGCGTCTCCTCTTCTGACCATTCTTAAATAACGGGGGCGGGGCCACCCGGTGACCCCGCCCCCCTCTGACGCACGAGACATGACGGGACTTCCCTGTGGCATTCCCCGTGACGTCACAGGGAAGTCCCGTCAAGTCACCGTGCATCAGAGGGGGGTCACCGGGTGGCCCCGCCCCCCGTTATTTAAGAACCGTCAGACGAGGAGACGCCGTCACACAGCGGGAGCCTCCCTCCATGCCAGCATGGATGCGGAGCGGCACGGAGAAGAAAATGAAGAAGAGAAGAAGAGAACAAGATGAAGCAGAGAAGAAGATGAAGAAGACGATGAAGAAGAGAAGAAGATGAAGAGAAGAGCGGGAGCCTCCCCCCATTCCATGGGTGCGGAGCAGCCCGAGGAGAAGAAGATAGAAAATGCCGCGGAGGAGATGCTGGACGAGAACGCCGGAGGAAGAACCAGAAGAGCCAGAAGAACCAGAAGAAGAAGATGAAGGAAGATAGAAGAAAGAAGAAAGAAGAAGCATTTAAATAAAAGAATAGTCAAAAACTGTCTCTTGTCATTTTTAACATTTTTGACAGTTTTTTAGTGAAATGGTAGGATTACCACTTCACACGGGGGGGGGGGCCGGGATCTGGGGGTCCCCTTGTTAAAGGGGGCTTCCAGATTCCAATAAGCCCCCTGCCCGCAGACCCCCACAACCACTGGCCAGGGTTGTGGGGATGAGGCCCTTGTCCTCATCAACATGGGGACAAGGTGTTTTGGGGGGCTACCCCAAAGCACCCTCCCAATGTTGAGGGCATGTGGCCTGGTACGGTTCAGGAGGGGGGGCGCTCTCTCATCCCCCCTCTTTTCCTGCGGCCTGCCAGGTTGCGTGCTCGGATAAGGGTCTGGATTGTTGGGGGGACCCCACGCCGTTTTTGTTTTTTTAATTTTGGCCGGGGTTCCCCTTAATATCTATACCAGACCTGAAGGGCCTGGTATGGAATTTAGGGGGACCCCCACGTCATTTTTTTTTTAATTTTGGTTCGGGGTTCCCCTGTGTGGAATTCCCATGCCGTTTTTATCAATGAACTTCTATGTGTATTGTCGGACCGGCAATGCAATAGCCGCGAGTAGTTTTGGCTTTTTTTACTTTGAAATGTAATTTTGCTGTCAGACTGTTCTAAACACGGGAAACATGCGCCCTTTTACAGGCATACTAAAGACACCCCCCAGCTACAAAATTTAAAGGGATATTACACTTTTATTGTTTGACTTTAAGCATTATTAAAATCACTGCTCCTGAAAAAACGGCCGTTTTTAAAACTTTTTTTTGCATTGATCCATGTCCCCTGGGGCAGGACCCAGGTCCCCAAACACTTTTTATGACAATAACTTGCATATAAGCCTTTAAAATTAGCACTTTTGATTATTCATGTTCGTGTTCCATAGACTTTAACGGTGTTCGCATGTTCGAACTAACTTTTTTCCTGTTCGGGTGTTCTAGTGCGAACTGAACAGGGGGGTGTTCGGCTCATCCTTTACGGCCACACTGAGAGGCTGTGAGGAGGAGTGAGCCTGACTATACACGCTTATCTTGACCTGGTGTATGTGAGTGCATCGGCTTTAGTTTGTTGATCCTGTCCCTTATTTAGCAGTATCTCACTATTGCTGTTTTCTCTTCTGCTTCTGTTTATGTCTAAGTCACGGGAGCTTCAAAAAATAGGATGAAGTAAAGATGAAGTAAAGAATAGGTGGCTGCATCAGCTGCTTTGACTCATCACGGGAGCTGTGAGCCAGCGGACTTGGTAGCTATCTGTTGAACAATTAGTCATTGTCTCAATGCTTCTATACCTAGTTTCAGTATATTAACAGCAATAATATTGAATGTGACTATTTTGCACAATTGTTTGTAGTACTTATATACCTTCATTCTAACCCAGATGATTCACATAGCACTTTTGTCTTTGTTTATATTTTCTAATGGTTTGTTACATATGTTTCTAAATGTAGAGTCTTATGTAACAACATTATGCACCTTACACAGTGATTGTGACATAATTACTGGTATCACAACAATATACAACACAACAGTATACAGCACTGCTTATGATTAGCATTTTCTATTGCACATTTATCATAGTACACAATTTTTATATTTATAGCACTGTGATAATAACGCACCATCTTTAAAACATTTTTTTCAAAACTGGAAATTACGGCCGTCACTTCGGCTAAAGAGGCAGTGGTATCCCCCAGGAAAAGCATCATGTCACCAGCATACAACATGATCTTCTCATGGAGATCACCAAACCTCAACCCCGTAATCCCCAGGCTGTCCCTCACCAGTGCCGCCAGTGGTTCTATGGCGAGAGCAAAGAGCAGGGGAGACAGGGGGGCAACCCTGCCCATGCCCCTGCCCAGAACAAATGCATGAGACAACCTGCCCGACATCCTAATTGTCGCTTGTGGGGACGCATATTGCAGTTTGACCCAAGCTATGAATCGATCTCTGAATACAAATTTGGATATCACCGCCCACAGGTATCGCCAGCCAATACTGTTGAACGCCTTGTTGGCATCAAGGGATAGTAGAGCCCTGTGTCCCCATTGTCTGCCTGTAGTTGCATGTTCAGAAAAAGGCGTCTGAGATTAGTGGCTGTGGATTTTTGTGGCATAAAACCAGCCTGGTGAGGATGTATTATAGAGACTATGATCCCGTTGACCCGGAGTGCCAAGACTTTGGCCAGGATCTTAACATCGCTCTGGATTAGGGAGATGGGTCTATAGGAACCCGGGTCAACCTGATCCTTCCCAGGCTTAAGCAATAGTATCACATTCACTCTGGCCATTGAGGTTGGGTGGCGCCCCTCTTCAATGGAGGCACTGAACACCTCTAGCAGTCTTGGCAGTACCTGTTTACCGTATTGGGTAAAGACCTCCATGGGGAGACCATCCTCTCCGAGGGCACTGCATTTGGGAAAGGAGCATGCTGCCTTCTGTAGCTCCTCCAAAGTTAGAGGTGCTTCTAATAGTTGTCGAGCCCCCTCAGACATGGAGGGTAAGTCAATACCAGAGAGGTAATTCTCAAGATTAGTATCTGAGTAATCATCCCTCAACCCATAAAGGTCTGTGTAGAAGGATGCCAGTGGATTTGTTCCGGATCGTTAACTACTCAGCCACTGGAAGAGTGGATTGCCCTGATAGCCGGGGATTGTTGCTGAGATCTAGCAATTTTCACCAGTAGGTGTCCCGTTTTTTCTCCCTCCTTATAGAAAGCAAGCTTGGTGAAGAACCTCTTATCTCCTGCAGTGGAGGATCTCCAGTGATCCAATGAATCCTGAGCCAACATTCATGCCTCCCTTACAGAGTCCGTTGAGTCTGTAACATAGGATAGTTCCAGCTGTCGTACCTCATCTCCCACCTGCTCCAGCAGAGCTGAAGAGTTCCGTTTGACATTTGTGATTTCTACAATGAACACCCCTCTGAGGTATGCTTTGAACATTTCCCATTTTTGTATTGTACCGGTATATTGGTTATGAGATTGGAAAAAGCCATCAATGTGGGTTGCTATTCATTCTGATGAGGTGAACAGTTTGAGCCAGAATGCGTTGAGCTTCCAAGGGGCCTTGGGTAGTGAGGTGGGGGGCTGGGTAATCAACCATAGGGCCACAGGGGAATGATTAGACACTCCTTGCAGAAAGTATTCCATCCTGGAGGTATAGTCAACTATATTGGGATTGCCTACACACAGATCAATATGTGACAGGGAGCCATGGATTACGTATAGGCCATATATCCATCCGGCTCACCTTAGAGAGCAGGCGGCTGAGAGCTGTACCCCTGCCACACCTGGGGGGGGGGATTGGGGAGTGCCTATCCAATCTGGGGTCTAGGTAGCAATTAAAGTCCCCCATAATTAACACTGGGATATCAGGCTTGTTCGCCAGGTATGACAGCAGCAACTGCAGCACATCCCGTGAAAATGGGGGGTGGAATGTACACAAAAGCTAGAAGCAAGGTTATGGTAAACAATTTGCAGTATAAAAATACAAATCTGCCAGAGGCAACGCTTTGTGTATCAGTACACTCACTCCGCAGGAATAAGCAGAATGAGTGGAGTGATACTCCTTGCCAATCATGCATATTGCAGGAACCCCACATTGTCCCCCAGGAGGTGAGTCTCCTTCAGGCCAATAATGGCTGGGTGGAATTTGCGTAGGCAAGAGATCATTGTCTGTTTCAGGGGTTCATTCACTCGGACATTCCAAGACACAATGGGTGTGGATGACATTGCATACTCATAGATATATACTGATAAGGAGGCCCAGTGGGCATCAATGGTCCCCTAGGTATCCAACCAGTCTGGGCACATCGAGTAGTCAGTAGAAAATGCATTAAGCATAGCATGCCCCTCAAGGAAGCTGCACATTGGAAAAACATTGTGAATAGGAGGCAGTCAATCTCGCGCAACTGCACGGCGTATGAGCTGAAGAAAAAAAAACAAATCGATGCAAAAGATATCCTGGGATACAGCCACGGTCAACCAGACATAGCTAACGCTTCACAGGCATTGTAGGGTATATGTTCCATTATATCTTCTCGCACCAACCGAAAACAAAGGCCATGTAACCCATGACCACAGATAGTTCACAAGTAGGGATGAGCTTCGTGTTCGAGTCGAACCCATGTTCGACTCGAACATCGGCTGTTCGATCGTTCGCCGAATTGCGAACGTTATGGGCCGTTCGCGCTAAATTCGTGTGGCGCGTCACGGCCCATAATTCACTGCGGCATCGCAGTGCATTGCTGGCTGATGATTGGCCAAGCATGCACTATGACCCGCATGCTTGGCCAATCACAGCGCCGTCAGTAGAGAGAGCTGTAATTGGCCAAAGCCAGGGTGGCTTTGGCCAATTATGGCTCAGGGGATTTAGTACACACCCCACACTATATAAGGCCGCCTGCACGGCGGCCCTGTGTAGTGTGTGTTCCGGTGTGCTGAGAGATAGAGAGAGAGAGAGACAGTGTCATTTGATTTGAGTTAGATAGATTAGGCAGAACAGTCAGTCAGTTAGCTGCACTTACAGTGTATTGTGTATATATATGCATCCCAGGTGTTGCATATATATATATACACTGTATTCAGTTTAGCTAGATCCGTTCCTGTTATCTTCTATCTAGACTATTTACATTTAATGCAGTGCGTCCTGCTCACAGTGTTCAGCTAGCTCCGTTCCTGCTATTTACATTTAGTGCAGTGCGTCCTGCTCACAGTGTTCAGCTAGATCCGTTCCTGTTATCTTCTAGACTATTTACATTTAGTGCAGTGCGTCCTGCTCACAGTGTTCAGCTAGATCCGTTCCTGCAATTTACATTTAGTGCAGTGCGTCCTGCTCACAGTGTTCAGCTAGATCCGTTCCTGCTATTTACATTTAGTGCAGTGCGTCCTGCTCACAGTGTTCAGCTAGATCCGTTCCTGCTATTTACATTTAGTGCAGTGCGTCCTGCTCACAGTGTTCAGCTAGATCCGTTCCTGTTATTTACATTTAGTGCAGTGCGTCCTGCTCACAGTGTTCAGCTAGATCCGTTCCTGCTATTTACATTTAGTGCAGTGCGTCCTGCTCACAGTGTTCAGCTAGATCCGTTCCTGCTATTTACATTTAGTGCAGTGCGTCCTGCTCACAGTGTTCAGCTAGATCCGTTCCTGCTATTTACATTTAGTGCAGTGCGTCCTGCTCACAGTGTTCAGCTAGATCCGTTCCTGTTATCTTCTAGACTATTTACATTTAGTGCAGTGCGTCCTGCTCACAGTGTTCAGCTAGATCCGTTCCTGCAATTTACATTTAGTGCAGTGCGTCCTGCTCACAGTGTTCAGCTAGATCCGTTCCTGCTATTTACATTTAGTGCAGTGCGTCCTGCTCACAGTGTTCAGCTAGATCCGTTCCTGCTATTTACATTTAGTGCAGTGCGTCCTGCTCACAGTGTTCAGCTAGATCCGTTCCTGTTATTTACATTTAGTGCAGTGCGTCCTGCTCACAGTGTTCAGCTAGATCCGTTCCTGCTATTTACATTTAGTGCAGTGCGTCCTGCTCACAGTGTTCAGCTAGATCCGTTCCTGCTATTTACATTTAGTGCAGTGCGTCCTGCTCACAGTGTTCAGCTAGATCCGTTCCTGCTATTTACATTTAGTGCAGTGCGTCCTGCTCACAGTGTTCAGCTAGATCCGTTCCTGTTATCTTCCTACTGACAGGCAGGCTTGTCTGGTTACAGTATATAAAGCTACCTGAAGAAAATTACAGGTGTTCTATTTGATCCTATTAGTACCACGGTCAGGCAGCTAGACTATTTACATTTAGTACAGTGCGTCCTGCTCACAGTGTTCAGCTAGATCCGTTCCTGTTATCTTCCTACTGACAGGCAGGCTTGTCTGGTTACAGTATATAAAGCTACCTGAAGAAAATTACAGGTGTTCTATTTGATCCTATTAGTACCACGGTCAGGCAGCTAGACTATTTACATTTAGTACAGTGCGTCCTGCTCACAGTGTACAGCTAGATCCGTTCCTGTTATCTTCCTACTGACAGGCAGGCTTGTCTGGTTACAGTATATAAAGCTACCTGAAGAAAATTACAGGTGTTCTATTTGATCCTATTAGTACCACGGTCAGGCAGCTAGACTATTTACATTTAGTACAGTGCGTCCTGCTCACAGTGTTCAGCTAGATCCGTTCCTGTTATCTTCCTACTGACAGGCAGGCTTGTCTGGTTACAGTATATAAAGCTACTTGAAGAAAATTACAGGTGTTCTATCCCAGCTTAGTGCAGCTACAGGCCATTAGTATGTCTGGAAGGCCAAGAAGGAGAGGCAGACAGTCACAAGCCAATAAGAGAGGGCAAGCAGGCTCTGTGTCTAGTGCTGGTCGTGGAGACGGTGCATCCTCATCAGCACGTGGCCATGGGACACGCTTGGCCTTTTTTTCGGCAGCTGGCCGTGTTGAGCCGCAACATGCGGAAGACTTGGTCGAGTGGATGACCAAGCCGTCCTCATCCTCCTCATCCTCTCTCACCCATGCCCAGGGTGCTTTGTCTGGCAAAGCAGCGGCCTCTTCCCTCAGCTCAATGTCATCAGTGACTCCTTCCCTAGCTCCACCATGTCCTCATGAGGATTCCCTCGAACTGTTTGACCACAGTGTTGGGTACATGCTCCAGGAGGATGCCCAGCGTTTGGAAGGCTCTGATGACGATACTGAGCTCGATGAAGGCAGTAACATGAGCACGGACAGAGGGGGTGCCCAAGAAGGACAGCAATCTGGCAGTCATGCTCCCCCTGCTGCAGCATACTGCCAGGTTTGCTCCAGTGATGAGGAGGGAGGGGATGATGAGGTCACTGACTCAACGTGGGTGCCTGATAGGAGAGAGGAGGAGGAGGAGGAGGAGGAGGAGGCGGCGGCACATCACCAACGAGGCAGGATGCCCTCCAGGGGCCAGCCTAAGGGCAGCACATTGACTGCATCACACCCCAAAGCTCCACATGTGCAGGGCGCTGCAGTCTCTGCGCGTTATTCAAAAAGTTCTTTGGTGTGGGCCTTTTTTGAGACGAGTGCATCAGATCGCACCGCTGTTATTTGCAACATATGTCTCAAGCGTATCTCGCGTGGCCAAAACATCTCCCGCTTGGGTACCACATGCTTGACCAGACATATGTTGACCTGCCATGCAGTTCGTTGGCAAGCGTATCTAAAAGACCCACACCAAAGAACAAAGAGGATCTCTCCTTGCTCCTCATCAGCTGAGATTTCCAACCCCACTAGACCTTCAGTCCTCTCTGAGACCTGCAGTGAGAGGAATGAAGGTGTAGAATTAGGTGTGTCACAGCCAAGTACTTGTGGGCAAACTGCTTTTGGTACACCGACGTCAGATTGTACCAGGCAAATTTCCCTGCCCCAGCTGCTGCACCGCCGAAAGAAGTTTGCTCCCAGCCATCCACATGCCCAGCGGTTGAATGCTAGCTTGGCAAAATTGCTAGCACTTCAACTGCTGCCTTTTCAGTTGGTAGACTCTGCCCCCTTCCGTGAGTTTGTGGAATGTGCGGTTCCTCAGTGGCAGGTACCCAAACGCCACTTTTTCTCACGGAAGGCGATTACGGCTCTCTACCGGCATGTGGAAGGCAATGTCTATGCCTCGCTGGACAGGGCGGTCAGCGGTAAGGTGCATATTACCGCTGACTCATGGTCCAGCAGGCATGGACAGGGACGTTACCTAAGTTTCACGGCGTATTGGGTGACTCTGCTGGCAGCTGGGAAGGATGCAGGACAAGGTGCAGTAGTGTTGGAGGTTGTTCCGCCACCACGCCTCCAAAATGCTGATTGTGACACACCTCTCTCCTCCACCCCCTCCTCTTCTTCTTCCTCCATGGCCTCTTCCTCGGAACCAGCGGTGCTCCGTAGGCGTTCAAGGGGCTACGCAAGTACGCAGGCCAAAAGATGCCATGCGGTGCTTGAGCTGGTGTGCTTGGGGGACAGGAGCCACACTGGGGCAGAGGTTTTGTCAGCTCTGCAGGGGCAGGTTCAGAGGTGGTTGACGCCACGCCAACTTAAGGCAGGAATGGTGGTTTGCGACAATGGCACCAACCTCCTCTCTGCCCTCCGACAGGGACAAATGACCCATGTGCCCTGTTTGGCTCACGTCCTTAACTTGGTGGTGCAGCGGTTCTTGGGCAGGTACCCGGGCTTACAGGATGTCCTGAGGCAGGCCAGGAAAGTCTGTGTGCATTTCCGCCGGTCATATAATGCCAGTGCTCGGCTGACGGACCTCCAAAAGGAGTTTAACCTGCCCAAGAACCGCCTAATCTGTGACATGCCCACCAGGTGGAACTCAACGTTGGCCATGCTGCAGCGGCTGCACACGCAGCAGAGGGCCATCAATGAGTACCTGTGCGACTATGGCACCAGGACAGGGTCAGGGGAGCTTGGTTTTTTTTCCCCACGCCAGTGGGCCATGATCAGGGATGCATGCACTGTCCTGTCACCATTCGAGGAGGCCACGAGGATGGTGAGCAGTGACAGTGCATGCATCAGTGACACTGTCCCCCTTGTCCACCTGTTGGAGCACACGCTGCGTGGAATAATGGACAGGGCACTTGAGGCAGAACAGAGGCAGGAAGAGGAGGACTTCCTTAGCTCTCAAGGCCCCCTTTATCCAGACAGTGTTCCTGCGTGCCCGCCGATCACACAGGAAGAGGACGAGGAGGAAGAGGAGGAGGAGGAAGATTGTGTCAGTATAGAGGTGGAGCCTGGCACTCAGCATCAGCAGCAGTCTTTAAGGGATCAGTCCCAAGAAACACATGGACTTGTACGTGGCTGGGAGGAGGTGGCTGCGGACCATGTCGTTCTTAGTGACCCAGAGGACTCCGGACCGAATGCCTCAGCAAACCTACGCTGCATGGCCTCCCTGATCCTGCAAAGCCTGTGTAAGGATCCTCGTATTCGTGGTATCAAGGAGAAGGACCAATACTGGCTGGCAACCCTCCTTGATCCACGTTACAAGGGTAAGGTTGCGGACCTTATCTTGCCATCGCAGAGGGAGCAGAGGATGAAACATCTTCGGGAGGCCTTGCAGAAAGGTCTGTGCAACGCGTTCCCAGAGACTGGGAGGTTACAAACTCCTGTTTCTGGACAACGTGTTGCTGAGGCTTCGGTCAGTCAAAGAAGGAGCGGTGGAGAAGGTGGCCGTCTGACCGATGCGTTCAGACAATTTTTTGGTCCGCAGCCCCAAGGTATGATCGGTTCCAGCAACCATCGCCAGCGTCTGTTTTACATGGTGCAGGAATACCTAGGGGCAAGATCAGACTTGGACACCTTTCCCACCGAAAATCCTCTGGGTTACTGGGTCTTGAGGATGGATCACTGGCCAGAGCTTGCACAGTATGCAATTGAGCTACTGGCCTGTCCTGCATCCAGCGTTCTTTCGGAACGCACATTCAGTGCTGCTGGAGGCGTGGTAACCGATCACAGGGTGCGTCTGTCCACCGACTCGGTCGATCGGCTGACCTTCATAAAAATGAATGAGTCTTGGATCACCACCAGCTACCAAGCACCTGATGCTGATGTAACCGAATAATTTTTTTTGAAATCTCAGATCCCTTCAAAGACTGCCTATGCTGATGCTGAGTGACTATCCCTGAGTAATTATCCTCTTCCTCCTCAATCATCACGCTGATAGCTTGTAAGAACATTTTTGGTTCTGGGCGCCACCACCAGTGCCTAAGGCACAATTTTTCAGCCCCTGTTTAACAGGGGCGTGTAATTACAATTTTTGATGTAATACTTTGCAGCAGGGCTCGTTCCTGCATTCCAACTAGAGTGTCTGTGAGGGGTTGCAGTGTTGTGGCACCAGCACCAGTGCCTAAGGCCCAATTTTTCTGCCCCTGTCTAACAGGGGCGTGTAATTACAATTTTTGATGCAATACTTTGCAGCAGGGCTTGTTCCTGCGTTCCAACTAGAGTGTCTGTGAGGGGTTGCAGTGTTGTGGCACCAGCACCAGTGCCTAAGGCCCAATTTTTCTGCCCCTGTCTAACAGGGGCGTGTAATTACAATTTTTGATGCAATACTTTGCAGCAGGGCTCGTTCCTGCGTTCCAACTAGAGTGTCTGTGAGGGGTTGCAGTGTTGTGGCACCAGCACCAGTGCCTAAGGCCCAATTTTTCTGCCCCTGTCTAACAGGGGTGTGTAATTACAATTTTTGAAGCAATACTTTGCAGCAGGGCTCGTTCCTGCGTTCCAACTAGAGTGTCTGTGAGGGGTTGCAGTGTTGTGGCACCAGCACCAGTGCCTAAGGCCTAATTTTTCAGCTCCTGTTCAACAGGGGCATGTAATTACAATTCTTGATCTAATATTTCACAGCAGGGCCCTGTGAGGGCTTACAGTGTTGTGGCCACAGCAACACCTAAGGCCCAAATTTCTGCTGAGTATATAGGGCAGGACCCTACTTTCAAACATCTAACTTACAAACGACTCCTACTTGCAAACGGAAGGAGACAACAGGAAGTGAGATGAAATCTACCCCTAGGAAGGGAAATTCTCTCCTGTAAGAGTTAATATGGGAAAACAAGTTCTCCTTTCCACTGATGCTTTCCAATCCTTGTTCCACAAAAAAACCCAAATTTTCAAAAAACATTTTTCATTGGGACAAAAAAGTGAGGTGAAATCTTCTGAAGAGGAGGAAAGACAGCAAAACAAATGTCACAGGGGTGATAACCCTTCCCTATGTTTTCCAAAAAGCTTAGAAAAGATTTTTTGGCTGGAGCTAAACACGTTAAAAATGTTCAAAATTACAAACAGATTCTACTTAACAACAAACCTACAGTCCCTGTCTTGTTTGCACCGCCTGTATACTGCTGTTCAGAGTATATAGGGCCTGGTGGCCCCACACCTTTCCTTATTTTAATTTGGGTGCGGGGTTCCCCTTAATATCCATACAAGACCCAAAGGGCCTGGTAATGGACTGGGGGGTACCCATGCCGTTTGTCTCACTGATTTTCATCCATATTGCCATGACCCGACATGACATTAAACCCGCAAGCAGTTTTAAATGAGATTTTTTCCTTTAAAAATGACATTTGGTGCAGGGACTGTTCTAAACATGGGAAACACGCGTCACTTTACAGGCATACTATAGACACCCCCCAGGTACGATATTTAAAGGAATATTTCACTTTTTTTTTTTTACTTTAAGCATCATTAAAATCACTGCTCCCGAAAAAACGGCTGTTTTTAAAAATTTTTTTTGCATTGATACATGTCCCCTGGGGTAGGACCTGGGTCCCCAAACCCTTTTTAGGACAATACCATGCAAATTAGCCTTTAAAATGAGCACTTTTGATTTCGAACGTTCGAGTCCCATAGACGTCAATGGGGTTCTAACGTTCGTGCGAACTTTCGGTCCGTTCGCGGGTTCTGGTGCGAACCGAACCGGGGGGTGTTCGGCTCATCCCTATTCACAAGCAACCAACACGGTAACCGCCTGGTATAAGCAGCAGAACCAAAAGTGAAAAGTGGAAAGTGTGTTGTCACTCGCTGTGTAATGATTGCAGGCATTGTTTCTCTGTATAAGGCAAACTGTATAAGGGACTTAGTGCCAGACATTCCTCCGTTCCTTGTATTTCCTAGCAGGGCTCATCCTGCACCCTCTTCAATGAGGCTGCAGATGGGCACAGTGAGGCTGCAAATGGGCACAGTAAGGCTGCAAATGGGCACAGTGAGGCTGCAGATGGGCACAATGAGGCTGCAGATGGGCACAGTTATGCCCTGTACACACTTTGTTCGGACATTCCGACAACGAAATCCTAGGATTTTTTCTGACGGATGTTGGCTCAAACTTGTCTTGCATACACACGGTCACACAAAGTTGTTGGAAAATCCGATCATTCTGAACGCGATGACATAAAACACGTACATCGGGACTATAAATGGGGCAGTGGCCAATAGCTTTCATCTCTTTATTTATTCTGAGCGTGCGTGGCACTTTGTCCGTCGGATTTGTGTACACACGATCGGAATTTCCGACAACAGATTTTGTTGTCGGAAAATTTTATATCCTGCTCTCAAACTTTGTGTGTCGGAAAATCCGATGGAAAATGTGTGATGGAGCCTACACACGGTCAGAATTTCCGACAACAAGGTCCTATCACACATTTTCCATCGGAAAATCCGACCGTGTGTACAGGGCATAAGGCTGCAAATGGACACAGTAAGGTTGCAAATGGGCACAGTGAGGCTGCAAATGGGCACAGTGAGGCTGCAGATGGGCACAGTGAGGCTGCAGATGGGCATTGTTTACCCAGTAGCTGCTGCATTTCCCACCCTAGGCTTATACTCGAGTCAATACGTTTCCCAGTTTTTTGTGGTAAAATTAGGTGCCTCGGCTTATATTTGGATTGGCCTGTACTCGAGTATATATGGTAAGTTAGCACGATTTGTTTGTATACTATGAAAGATGATGTTACGCCAAGTAAATAGATACCTAACATGTCACACTTTACAGTTGTGTACATTTGTGGAATGGCATCAAACTTCAGTAGTTAAAAATCTCCATAGGCGTCACTTAAAATGTAGAGCTGTGTAACCTGTGTGTATCTGGCTATGATACTAGCCAGTGCCTCACCAGCCACTGACCTCACTGCACGTCCCTGACCCAAATCTTAAAAATACATTTGGACAGGGCTGTACAAATGCTGTAGCTTTGATGCTTTACTTCACAGCTGCAACTTTTTTTTGTAATTCTTTAAGCTGCAGCATCGCCTGTCAAACTCGCCTATTGAGTTAAATGGGACCACTCTGCAACTGTAAGCCAAACTCGCTTGCAGTAGCAGCATAGCCTAACAATGTAAAAATACCATTCAGCAATGTAAAAAAAAAAAACAAGGAGGTGGCAGTAGCACCTCATGAATGCCTGTCAGCTGCTGCTATACCACTCGTTGAAAAGCAATCCACCACAGATCACTTTAAAGAAGGCAGTAAGCAATACCACAGATGTGAAAGAAACTTTAAACACATCATCCATTTCATACTCACCACCAACCAGGTCACTCCCCAGCCACTTCCCAGGTTAGCCACCTCCCTTCAACTTATATCACAGGTGACCATTTCCCAACCTGCAGATGATAGACCTTACTACAAAAGATATCACTCCCAATTACTCCCCCACCCTCCATGATCACCTCACAGCCCCCTGCTGACAGACCTCTATCCCCAGCCTGTCCCTCACACACCCTCTCACCTGCTGACCTATGGATGGGGGAATCACTCCCGTAGTGTTATTGTGTTCTGCCAGTGGGGAGCCTTCCCTACCCACAGAATGCAATGATTAGTGTTGCTAACTATAGCTGGCAGCACTGACTGTTTTGGGAAAAACCTGACAGGCTGGTAGTGCTCAAGTCGATTAATAGATTGACTTGTGTACAACCAGCTAGCCCATACATAGATCGACTATGGCTGGTCTCTGCTTAATTGTCTTAATTTCAATCCATGTATGGCCCACTTAACCACTACGCAGTCCTTAAACATCCTTCCACAAACATTTACATTCACACTCCTCTCCTGTACATACTGCTCACTGTCATACCCTCCACACTCCTCTCCTGTACATACTGCTCACTGTCATACCCTCCACACTCCTTTCCTGTACATACTGTTCACTGACATACCCTCCAAACTCCTCTCCTGTACATACTGCTCACTGTCATACAGTCTCTCCTGTACATACTGCCCGCTGTCATACCCTCCACACTCCTCTCCTGTACATACTTCTCACTGTCATACACTTCTTTCCTGTACATAGTGCCCACTGTCATACCCCTCACAATCCTCTCTTGTACATAATGCCCACTGTCATAAACTTCTCTCCTGTACATAGTGCCCATTGTAATACTCTTCACATTCCTCTCCTGTGCATACTGCCCACTGTCATACCCTCCACACTTCTCTCCTGTACATATTGCCTCCTGTCATACCCTCTACACTCCTCTCCTGTACATACTGCCCACTGTCAATACCTCCACACTCTTCTCCTGTACATACTGCCCACTGTCATACCCACCATAGTCCTCTCCTGTACATACCGCCCACTGTTATACCCTCCACACTCCTCTCCTGTACATACCGCCCACTGTTATACCCTCCACACTCCTCTCCTGTACATACCGCCCAATGTCATACCCTCCACACTCCTCTCCTGTACATATTGCCTCCTGTCATACCCTCTACACTCCTCTCCTGTATATACTGCCCACTGTCAATACCTCCACACTCTTCTCCTGTACATACTGCCCACTGTCATACCCACCATAGTCCTCTCCTGTACATACCGCCCACTGTTATACCCTCCACACTCCTCTCCTGTACATACCGCCCACTGTTATACCCTCCACACTCCTCTCCTGTACATACTGCCCACTGTTATCCCCTCCACACTCCTCTCTTGTACATACTTCCCACTAGCATACCCTTCACACTCCTCTCCTGTACATAGTGCCCACTGTCAACCCTCCACATTCCTCTCCTGTACATACTGCTCACTGTCATACCCACCACACTCCTTTCCTGTACATACTGTTCACTGTCATACCCTCCAAACTCCTCTCCTGTACATACTGCTCACTGTCATACATTTCTCTCCTGTACATACTGCCTGCTGTCATACCCTCCACACTCCTCTCCTGTACATACTTCTCACTGTCATACACTTCTTTCCTGTACATAATGCCCACTGTCATAAACTTCTCTCCTGTACATAGTGCTCATTGTAATACTCTTCACATTCCTCTCCTGTGCATACTGCCCACTGTCATACCCTCCACACTCCTCTCCTGTACATATTGCCTCCTGTCAATACCTCCACACTCTTCTCCTGTACATACTGCCCACTGTCATACCCACCATAGTCCTCTCCTGTACATACCGCCCACTGTTATACCCTCTACACTCCTCTCCTGTACATACTGCCCACTATCATCCCCTCCACACTCCTTTCCTGTACATACTGCCCACTTTCATCCCCTCCACACTCCTCTCTTGTACATACTGCCCACTAGCATACCCTTCACACTCCTCTCCTGTACATAGTGCCCACTGTCAACCCTCCACACTCCTCTGCTGTGCATACTGCCCACGGTCATACCCTGCACACTCATCTCCTGTACATAGTGCCCACTGCCATACCATCCACAATCCTCTCCTTTACATAGTGCCCACTGTTATACCCTTCACATTCCTCTCCTGTACATACTGCCTGCTGTCATACCCTCCACACTCTTCTCCCGTACTTACTGCTCAGTATCATACCTTCCACACTGCTCTCCTGTACATATTGCCTCCTGTCAATACCTCCACACTCTTCTCCTGTACATACTGCCCACTGTCATACCCACCATAGTCCTCTCCTGTACATACCGCCCACTGTTATACCCTCTACACTCCTCTCCTGTACATACTGCCCACTATCATCCCCTCCACACTCCTTTCCTGTACATACTGCCCACTTTCATCCCCTCCACACTCCTCTCTTGTACATACTGCCCACTAGCATACCCTTCACACTCCTCTCCTGTACATAGTGCCCACTGTCAACCCTCCACACTCCTCTGCTGTGCATACTGCCCACGGTCATACCCTGCACACTCATCTCCTGTACATAGTGCCCACTGCCATACCCTCCACAATCCTCTCCTTTACATAGTGCCCACTGTTATACCCTTCACATTCCTCTCCTGTACATACTGCCTGCTGTCATACCCTCCACACTCTTCTCCCGTACTTACTGCTCAGTATCATACCTTCCACACTGCTCTGTTGTACATACTGCCCACTTACATAAACTCCTCTACTGTACATAGTGCCGGCTGTCATACCCTCCACACTTCTCTCCTGTGCATACTGCCCACTCTCATACCATCCACACTCCTCTCCTTTACATACTGCCCACTGTCATACCCACCATAGTGCTCTCCTGTACATACCACCCACTATAATACCCTCCACACTCCTCTCCTGTACATACTGCCCACTGTCATACCCTCCAAACTCCTCTCCTGTACATACTGCTCACTGTCATACCCACCACACTCCTCTCCTGTACATACCGCCCACTGTCATACCCTCCACACTCCTCTCCTGTACATACTGCCCACTGTCATCCCCTCTACACTCCTTTCCTGTACATACTGCCCACTGTCATCCCCTCCACACTCTTCTCTTGTACATACTGCCCACTAGCATACCCTCCACACTCCTCTCCTGTACATAGTGCCCACTGTCAACCCTCCACACTCCTCTGCTGTGCATACTGCCCACTGTCATCCCCATCCACACTCCTCTCCTGTAATACTGCCCACTAGCATACCCTCCACACTACTCCACTGTACATAGTGCCCACTGTCAACCCTCCACACTCCTCTGCTCTGCATACTGCCCACGGTCATACCCTGCACACTCATCTCCTGTACATAGTGCCCACTGCCATACCCTCCACATTCCTCTCCCTCGCCTGCACATACTTCCAACTTTTATACCATTCATACTCCTCCCCTATGCCTCTTACCTACAAAAACAGTTCTTTAAAATTAAATTGAATATCCTTAATGTTACCAGCTCTAGAATAGACACGCTTTAGTTCAACTAAAGAAAATCTTTCCAGTCCTCATATTTGTTCTGCCGATTATTAGTACTCATTTAATTTTGTTATTACTATTGTGGTGTATAGAAGAACATAGGGGATGTCAGCTACTCTAAATATACCACTGGTAGAAAAAGTGTCCCTGAAAATATTTTTGAAATGTTGCCAACAATGCACTTGGGCACTGCCTAAGGGCCATCAGGTCAGTAGGGGGCTCCATGAGAGGCTCCTGGGATCCTGTGATATTAAAGCGGTAGTAAACTTTGCTAACATTACTACTTTTTAGAGGCCCTGAGGTAGGTTATGCCATAATGTACACATATGCACAGCATATTAGCACATTATGGTACACTTACGTGTCAGACTGAGCCCTCCAGCGCTGCACTGTGATCAATCAGGCGGGTCCCAGGCGCTTCCATCCACACCCTGTCTTCCTTCCGGGTTCTGTGCCAGCGGTCACTTGCCTTGGCCGGGCTGCGTTGATGTCACTCCCACGCATGCTCATGTGCATCCTCTCTCTCCCACCCACCCTCTCTCTCTCATTCTCCCTCCCTTACCCCTCACCCCTCTCTCATCCCCTTTCTCTCTCTTTCATTTTGTTTGCATTTTTATTTATTTATTTATTTATTTATTATAAAAAGCCCCACCAAAATCCTCAACACCAGGCCCATGATGTTCTTAATCCAGCCCTGCACAGAGCACCCCTTATATTTGAGTCCACCTTACAGTAGTGTACTCAGTGGCAGGAGAGAGAACTTTGGGAGGGGAGAAACTCACTCACCCCAGGAAGGAGGCTCGGTAGTCTGCTTTTTTCCTCCACGTTGTACAGTAGTTTCCGCCTGCTGAGCTTTCCCTTTCTGAGCACAGCGTTACCGGGGATTGGAGTGTGGGTGGGGCCGTGGGCACTCAAAGCAAGAGAGGGGTGGTAGGAGGAGGAGCAGATCTAGGTCTCTCTCTCTCCTCTCCTGTCTGTTCGAGGTGGGTGGGCTATCAGTGTGAGAGAGTGTTACAGACACTCTCTGCTTACAACTCCAGCCAGCAACACTGCCGTGGAGGCACAGTCCGGGCTCTTGGGGCACTCCACAGTGGCAAAACACCAGGGCCCAATTGCAAGTGCGACCTTTGTGACCCTGATCGTTCCGCCACTGAATCAAACTAAGAACGGATCTTTCCCTTACCAAATGTAGCTTCGGATTGCTTTGGGATGTCAACAAAGACACATTCACATTTAAAGTATCAACAACATCTACTATCCTCTGAGTTTTATAGCACCCTTTACCGCTCAGGGTAAGGTACTTCTAAGACCCCACACACACTATTCGATTTTCTGCAGATTTTTGTCTTCAGATTTACCAAGACCATGTAGTGCAAGGGCCTGCCTGATTGCATACAAATTGAAACTCTTAAAGTTTGACCTCATATTATATGGTTTTGGTAAATCTGAAGACAAAAGTCTGTAGAAAATCTAATAGTGTGTATGGCCCTTTGGACAACTTACTTCTGAAACACAGATTGGGACACCCCATTACCCAGAAAGAAACAACAAAGATGGGAATCATGGAAATAGTCCCTGAAAGCACTAGAACAACTTCAGGTACTGCACTCTTAAGCCGCGTACACACGGGCAGACTTTTCAAGTGGACTGGTCCGGTTTAAAATCTGACGGACTTTAGATTTGGAACATGCTTCAACATGCTTCATGACTCGAGTCCGGTCTAAAAATCCGCTCGTCTGAAAGCTAGTCTGACGGACAAAAAGTGACGCTAGGGCAGCTATTGGCTATTGGCTATGAACTTCCTTATTTTAGTCTGATCATACGTCATCACATACGAATCCGTCGGACTTTGGTGTGATCGTGTGTAGGCAAGTCTGGTCGTTAGAAAGTCCGTCAAAAGTCCATCGTAACTCAGTTGAAAAGACCGTGGGACCTTTGTTGTCGATAAGTCCGACCATGTATACTGCATTGCATTTCTGCATCTCTAATGAATGCCACCAGAAGAGAGATCCATGTTTTCCCTGATGCTTCCATTTAAGCAATGGCTGTGGTAGCCTACATCAAAGTTATAGATCCAGGAGACAACGTAAGTATGGGTTTTATCCTTGGTAAGGCCAAGCTGACCCCAAAATCAGAACATACTATTCAAAGGCTTGAAATCTGTGCATTATATGACTGTGTGTGTGATGCCTACTTGATTGGGTACCATTGCCAAGGCCCCGCTATAAGCTTACCAATTCTTACATGTGGTGGCAGCATTTATTTTTTTCAGGCTTTTTCCCTTTATGTTCACTGGGTAATCCTGCAGTTGGCACACTTTATGCTCATGGTTGACCATGCTTACTTACTCCACTGTATCTATGGAGGGAGTCATGGTTGTCACCCAGGCTGGACTTGTCTGCTTTTGTTCTGCTGTACTACATGGGGATTGATGGGATTAGTAGTTTACACAAGAAAGATATCATTATTTGCTTCTGTTTCATCCCGCTGGAAATGAAAAGAACACTGAATTTCTGGCAAGATCAACCAGTATTTTTTGTACCTTGTCCATACTGAGGAATGGCTTTTTCATATCTGTGTTTCAGGCTGCAAATTATATTGCAAATGAGTCACATGACAACACATTCTTTATGTCGGCATAACAACCTAATGTTGGCATACTCTATTACTTATGCTTTTTGATATAATGTAATGTATACTTTAAACTTTTGTGTGACAATCTAATAGAGTTCATTTCAGATGTGTTGGATTCATCCTCTTTGCTCATTACTACCAGCAGGGGGCTAATGACTTTCAGCAGGTCTGGTAGACGCTTCATGCCGCTATATCTAAGTTGACACCTTGACAACAGGGAGTTTCACACAGGTGTTCTGGAGGAAGAAGACTGTAGGAGATATTACAACCATTAAAGTGCAAGTCTAGCATTTCATGTGAAATCAGTGATAATCAACACATGCCATTAATTGTCCCCAAAGCATCTGCTGAATCTCTTCCCTTTGGAACAAAGCAATTCACACTTTCCTTTTGTTTCATCGCTGAAATCCTTTAGTACAAAACTTTAGATAATGCAAGTGTAAAGATACATTTTATTTATAGCATTTGTGACTGTCAGGAACACATCGGTGGCATGATCTTTGTCAGAACATTCCAGACATCTGCAATATCTGAACAGATGGACCACTGGGCCATTTTTAGTACATGTCACTGCAAAAGTGTAATAGGACAAAATTGTCTTAGCCACAGTGTGTTAACTGTATGTGTGTGTTAACTGTATGTGGTTAATTTATGCAATTTTAGAGGTCAGTTTATAAAAAAATTGTTGGACGAATATCACAAGCATTTGCCCAGCTGTGTCCCTGTATTTTGTCTAATAGGTTTATTTCTTATGATTGTCAGCTCCATCTAGTGGCCATAATTCAGTGTTGTCCTGATTGAGGTAGCTAATTGAGGAGCCAACAATTATAGGAAATAAATTGATTGGACAAAATATAGAAAAAAATTGTTACTGGTGGGACAATGCTTGTGTTCAGTGATTTTTTGATGTATTTTACTGTATTTGTATTACTATATATGTATTAATATATGTATTACATTTTTTGCTCTATACAATTTCTGTGCCATAGGATGGGGCAAACTTTAACACGTACCTTATATTCCCAAGTTATCCCCCCTGACAGAACACCCCAGTCAGAGCTCACAGCCATTGGGTTCTCCAGCATAGGCGTGCGCAGGGAGTGTGCCACTATGTACGCTGCCGATTTTCCCTACTGCACGGGCTTCGCCTCCCCCCTTGTTGGCCCCCCACTCCACAGTGCTGCTGGCTCCCTTCCTCTCCTCTCCCCCCCGGCTGCTGCGGGGTATGTTATAGGATGGAGAGCGGGGGAAGGAGCTAGCGAATATGTAATTTACTGGCCCCTTCCTTTTCTAAATGAACACAGTGAACACACTCGCTAACTGTGTCCGATCATACCTGAAGCATAGTAAACTGTGTTTACCATGCTTCAGTTTGTGTTTGAACAGGAAGTCACTCAGTACAGAACACTTTATATTCATTCAATGTCCCGTGCAGCTGAGGCTGCAAAGAAAGGCATGTGTGTTTGAGCTTTGGGGTGCACACCCTAATTCAATAGGCTGTTCTCCAGCATGTTCTCCAGCATGTTCATTTGACAGAAGTCTGTCGTGAGATCAGCTTCTGTCAGACAAGAACCTGTTCTCAGGTTTCTACTGCACCAGCTGATTTCGGCCAATATTTGGCCCATGTGTACAGGGCCTTAATCCCTGTTGTAAGCTGACAGCACACTGTTTGCTAAACTACTCAAACACTCCTGCTTTCAGATGTCTACACTATAAAGGCTAATTATTCTATAGCCTAAGATAAAAACAAGAAGAGTGTAGAGGATGTAGGAAAGCCCCGAATTTCTGTAAATATTAACATTTTTGTTTTGCATTTATCAAACTGATATAAGGAAATGCTTACAATGGTATATGTAAAAAACCAAAAGGGAACAAATAAGAGAAGTTGATTGCTAGGACTTACATACAGTTAAAGGCTGTATTTACACACAAAGGACAGCTGCCGGAGAGATAAACCGCAGCAGTTTTCTCTCTGGCAGCTGTCCTTTAAAGCTGCAGTAGGGGGCGGTGTGGTGCCTGGTCACTGCACATAATGTAAATACAGCAAATTCAACTGCAACCTATCTTTCCTCTGGTTCTACAATGCGGCTTTAGACAGCAATATCTTGAAATCCAGAATAAAAAAAAAATGTGTAACCAGTAAGTGCTTTTATTGAACCATGAACAATAGTAATGTTATAATTCAATTGGCATTACAACATAGAGCGCTGGCCAAGTAGTACAATACATATTCCACAATATAAAGTCGACACATCTGTTAGATATTGCTGTCTAAAGCCCCACCGGGGAAACTGTCCATTTTTTACCATTATTGTTTTGGGGTGTGCAGCGCATGCGTCTCTCCCACATGTGTTTTTCTCTTTATTACCGAATTTTGGGTGGTTAAACACCCCTCTCCCCTATGACACATGAGAGACATGGCAGGAGCTTTGTGTTGCTCATACGGCCCTTCTAACCCTCACATGTCTAAAACCTCTTTTGATACGATACACATTTTGGGGGTGACACTTTGTTTGCCTCTTGCGGAGGAAACGCCCCCCAAAATGGGGGAGTAGATCGTAACTGTATCTTTCCCCACCTCATGCATCAGGATAGATCTATTTTAGACTCCTGTACTGCAGTAGATCAGATGTTTAACTAACACCTGTTCTGTAAATATACATGTTAGGATCCAGGGTCAGTGAGCTACCACTCAGCTCCTGCATAAATTCAATGATTACCTCATCATCTACAATTTAGTGCCTACTGCATTTAGATATGCACTTTAGATTATGGCCGTCATGGATCATGGTGGACCTCTGCCGCCCCTGTCGGCTTCATGGGGGTGAGTCCTGGTCTAATTGAAGGTTTCCCGGCAGGGTGAGAATGTGGGGGTGATCCAGGATCTGAGCTCTCCCCCCCATGCTCTGATTGACGGACGTTTGTATCCATCGTCCGCTGACGTGAGCTTCACTCTGCCGGCGGCATCCCTTGATCACCTCCGGATGAGCCGCGGCGAGGTGCGCATGTGCGAGTTACTTTGGCGTGTGCACGGCGCCGCGACATCTCGCGGTTTGCGGCGGAGTTGACGGCAGCTGCCGGGGTTTTTTTTTTTTTTTTCCCGCCTACAGGGATGCCGGGGGAGCCACATGTGGGCTGCTCACTCTGGGGGGGGAGGAGATCAGCACCTGTGCCTACTCAATTAATTGCCTACTTTAGGCATATATCCATGATCGGCTGCCTGTGAGTCTTACTATGACTCCACGCAGACCGTAATGGATGGCACTGCACAAATCCTTTTTTGGCTCCAGCTTTTTACCTTTTTTGCTTCATTGCAATTTGGTTCATACAAGTCAAACTTTACCATACTACATCAGCCACATTGTGGCACAAGGTAAATTATTATACTATACATATATTCCTACTCCTCTAATATCACAACACTACACTCATACTCCTATTCCTATAATCAGCTTAGATCTTTCACACATGTTTTTGATTGTTTCATTTGGTTTTATTCATTCACACACTTTCCTTTTGACTTGTTTTTCACTTTTATCCCACCATGTGTTGGCTGACACTACACACTATTTCATTCACCTGGACATGGCACTGTAGTCAGCATTGTGCTGCCCATCCATCCAATTTTACTTTATCACTCAAAGGGTTTTTCATATTCCTAGTACCACATATCACTTCCCACTCACCTGTGTTTACACACCACACCACTCAAACAACCCTATAACTATACAACCATTTCTTTTATGGTTTTGCCACCTTCTATATAATTAATTACAATCATGAAACCTTAGGACACCAGATCAATATATATTGATCACTAGGATTGCAGTTAGCCCATACACTTCATACTCTTGCCAATGTGCTGAGAATCATTTTGACTTATTGGGTATTTGTCGCAGGTGCTGACTTCTCCTTCCCCTGGAGGGCGTCTATGTGGCTCCTTGCAAGCCCCTTGGGCTGGACTCATGCGCTCTGGGGAGACGGGGGCAAATATGGGGGCCCCCCGGATCCATTTACGGTTTTTACTGGCCAAAGGATTATTCCCTCTACTTTTCAGCGGTAAATATACTACCATTTTTAACCTTACAATGAGATTTATGGTGACATGTTCTTAAATTTTGAAGATATTCAATGTATTTTATAGAACCAACTATCCCCCTGATGATGACCGTACACAGGTCGAAACGCGTCGGGGATTTATACGGTCAACAGCCCGGAAATGTATGACTGTATATAATTTTGTGTAAAGATGTGTTGACTTTATATTGTGGAATATGTATTGTACTACTTGGCCAGCGCTCTATGTTGTAATGCCAATTGAATTATAACATTACTATTATTCATGGTTCAATAAAAGCACTTACTGGTTACACATTTTTTTATTATTCTGGATTTCAAGATATTGCTGTCTAAAGCCCCACCGGGGAAACTGTCCATTTTTTACCATTATTGTTTTGGGGTGTGCAGCGCATGCGTCTCTCCCACATGTGTTTTTCTCTTTATTATTGGTTCTACAATGCAACCTCTGTGGGCCTGTAAGGCATCCACATTTCCAGGAATGTGCCAAGCCTGAATCCAGGCCTTTTTTAAAGCAATCTACTGAGCTTGCCGGAACGACCTCTGTAAGAGTCTATTTCACATTTTCACAGCTCTTACTGTGAAGAAACCTTTCCATATTTGGAGATTACTTCTCCTTTCTGCCAGACGTAAAGAGTGCCCCCTTGTCTTCCGTGATGACCTCAAAGTGAATAACTCAACACCAAGATCACTATATGGACCACTTATGTACATGTTGATCATATCCCCCCTTAATCTCCTCTTCTCAAGAGGGAAAATAGGGTTTATTAACCCCTTGTGATAGCAATCAAGTACAAATAAATATAAAAATAAAAGAAAAAAGTTAAAAATGATGAGCTGTAAAGGCTTTTAAATCTTCACCTCTGGGGATTGTTTGGCACCATCGTTTTTGGGGATATGGCGGGCGCACAAAATTTTAAGATATGGAACGTTTGGAATCTATTTACTCTATGCAACCTCATCTTTTATACATATTTTTTTTTGGTTAACAAAAGGTTTTTATTAACCGCTTCACCCCCGGAAGATTTAACCCCCCTCCTGACCAGAGCACTTTTTTACAATTTGGCACTGCGCCATTTTAACTGGAAAATTGTGCCGCCATGCATTGCTGTACCCATATGAAATTTGCGTCCTTTTTTTCCCACAAATAGAGCTTTCTTTTGGTGGTATTTGATCACCTCTGCAGTTTTTATTTTTTACGATATAAACAAAAAAGAGCGACAATTTTAAAAAGAAAAACAATATTTTTTACTTTTTGCTATAATAAATATCCCTAAAAATGTTTTTAAAAAACACATTTCTTCATCAGTTTAGGCCAATATACATTCTACATATTTTTGGTAAAAAAAAAATCTAAGCATATATTGATTGGTCTGCGCAAAAGTTATAGCGTTTAGAAACTATGGGAAAGATTATGGCATTTTGATTATTTTTTACCAGTAATGCCGGTTATCTGCGATTAATAGCAGTACTGCGACATTGCGGTGGACAGATCCTACAATTTTGACACATTTTTGGGACCATTGACATTTATACAGCGGGCAGAGCTATAAAAATGCACCGAACTGTGTTCCCTAGTTAGTGTTTCTAACTGTATGGGGATAGGACTGACTGGGGGAGGAGACATATCACTGTTCCTACTTAGTAGGAACAAACAATATGCCTTTTCTCCCCTGACAGAACAGGGATTTGTGATCCCTGTGATCCCGCCGTGATCGTGGGTAGCCAGCGGCGATCGCACCTGCCAGCACGCGTATGGGGTCCCCCGCTGTGCAGCCTCCTGGTGGCTCTTAAAGGGGACAATGTACCCCATAACTTGGGGTTTCGCCCAGCAGAGCCATTCTGCCGACGTATATCGGTGTGAGCCAGTCAGCAAGTGGTTAAACAATTGACATATACAATAGATTCATGCATGTTTTCAAGGCAATACATCTATCACATGTGAAAAATAAAGTTATATCTCAGTTACATAGTAAAGTCCAGGTTTAACCACACTACAAACAGATACGTTTATCAAGGCACAGATGGTGTTTCCCGCATGGCAATGAAGTCATGGTTAAACTACAGTCAATGAGGAACTCTTCGGGGGGGACCAACATGGTGTTTATGTACATGTTTCTGAATCTTGTAGCCAACGATCCCAGATTTTATTGTACTTGGTTGGGCACCCCCTGTTTTTATACAATAATTTTGGGTAGGGAAGGGTATTATTCACATCTACTTTCCAGTCAGTAAAACTAGGAGGTTGTGCTCTCATCCATTGTCTAGAAATGATTTTCCTGGCCAAGAATAGCTTTTCATGTGATTGGGGATGAGTGAGTGGGGATCCCAAAGTGTCTTGTAGAAAATATACAATATGCTTGTAACATACTAACATTACAAGTAATACTTGTAACAACGGGCATGTCCAAATTAGATGAAAGAACGTGCCCACTTTCTGATGGCACAACAGGCAGTTTGTAGATTGCCCCCTCCGAAATCTAGATACTCTGAGAGGGGTGAAATATGCTTGATTTAAGATATAGATTTGAAACAGCCTATCTAAAAGTTTAGGACAAACAGCTTTGATGGAATCTAAAGCCTCAATCAATTCTTTAACCTCCAATGCTCCCACCTCTCTCTCCCAGCGAGGTTTAATATCCCAGCTTTTATATTTTAACCAAAAATGGGTATTAAATGGGGTTGTTTGCGCTAAAATGCATTTTATTATATTTTTTCCTGAAAACTTGCATTTAATAAACAGGTGCGCAAATATCATGTGGAACAAAAATTCGCAACTATCACCTTTTTATTCTACAGGGCCTCTGCTTTCAGGAAATATATAATGTTCTGGGGATTTAATTAATTTTATTGACAAAAATTAGGATCTTTACATGTATGCGAAAATTAAAACAAAAATGCTCTGGGGCTGAACTGGTTATTGGAGAATAAACTTGAATGGGGTTGGGAAGATATAGGGTGCCCAGAACAGTAGTTGTATGTAACTTGAGGACTTGAAACTGTCTCTGCTACCAAAAAATCACACGGCTGTCCTCCCGTAGATGGATCAGCTCAACTGGTAAAGAAAATGCCGCGTACACATGAGCAGACTTTATGGCAGACTTTGTCCTGCGGACTTTACGACGGACTTTCCGAATGAACGGACTTGCCTACACACGATCAACCAAAGTCCGACAGATTCGTACATGATGACGTACGACCGGACTAAAATAAGGAAGTTCATAGCCAGTAGCCAATAGCTGCCCTAGCGTCGGTTTTTGTCCGTCAGACTAGCATACAGACAAGCGGTCTTTTCGACCGGACTCAAGTCCGTCGAAAAGATTTAAACATGTTTCATTTCTAGGCCCGTCGAACTTTTGGGGAAAAAAGTCTGCTGGAGCCCACACAAGATCGAATTGTCCGACGGACTCCGGTCCGCCGAACCAAGTATGCCGTAAAGTCCGGTCGTGTGTACGCGGCAAAAGAGTTCAAAACACTGAATGCAGGTGCTTTCCTTCTGTGGAAAATATGCCAAGGCACCTGGCTTCTCCTTAGAATCCCCAAGCAAGAGGTGTAGGGCAGCTGTACTGGCCTTAGCCCAGGTTCACATTGAGGGTGGGTTTGAAATTGTGTGTGTTCAGTTGAACTCGCACGATTTCAAACAGTTCGAACTGCAATGCCGGTTGATTACGTGACCACTGTGAATAGCTGTCACAGTGGTCACGTGACTAAAAGTTAGACGTGGATAGGGTTGCCACTTTTTCTTCAAGCCAAAACCAAACATTTTAGCGGAGCAACGCAAACATTTTTTTTAAGTATACACCATAGGATTGTAACAGACCTGGGACACCTTTGGGCACTCCAAAGGGAATAGCAATGAGGCGCACATGGTGCCCCCTCACCCTTCTGTCCGGCCCTATTCGAAACCACATTCCTGTCTGAATATTGTGTCCAGGTTTAAGGCGGACTGAAACCCGGACACATGATTCAAAACCCGGACTGTCCAGGTGAATCCCGGACAGGTGGCAACCCTACTTGTGGCTTGCGATCATTACTAGTAAATGGGAGCTGTTTTTGAGAGCGCACATATTTGTAGTGTGTGGGCGTTCCACCCTCTTTGACACATATGCATTACGTGGGAGGCAAAAGGTTAATAGGAACCACAGTTTACTATAAATTAGAATCCATTTGCTATATGCCGAAAAAATGAAAACCCCTTTAAATTCCAAGTTGTGAAATGTAAAACAATCTGTGTTTCCAGAATCCCTATGCATTTATTTCTGTGTACAATGCTGGAAATAATAATCACAGCTGTATCAGCATGGCACACTTAAAAACCTATTTTTGGGAGCTGCACATATTAAAATCAAGGTACCAGCCTGGGCCATTTCTTATAATGGGTTAACCTTATAAAAACAATTATCAGTGGCTGTTTATGCAAGTTGTTAATCTTAGTATCCTTGGCGGTGAGCGTGCTGTGATTGCCATGGAAGCAATGTAACAAAGTCCTTTTATTAGATAGTTTTCCAAATTAACTTTTCAAAATTAACCATTTTTTTTCAGCTGGAAAATGTTTTGCACATATTGTAAATAGTTCAGGTCAGGAGATAACAGGTGTTAGAAGCAGAAAAAGATATGGAAATATCTCGAATTACATCATTAGCTAAGTAAATTCAAACTTTTTCAAATACATTTTAGGCCTCATGGACACTAGAGCTGCACGATTCTGGCTAAAATGAGAATCATTGAAGTGTGTTTTTTTCCCAAAAAATTGCATTTGAAAGAGCGCTGGGCAAATACAGTGTGACATAAAATATTGCAGCAATTGCCATTTTATTCCCTAGGGCCTCTGCTAAAATATATATAATGTTTGGGGGTTCCAAGTAATTTTCTAGCAAAAAAATATTGATTTTAACTTAAGGAAGAAGTGTCAGAAAAAGATTTAGACTTTAAGTGGTTAAACGTCCTGCATTTACATGTTGTTGAAAACTTGGCAGACTGCCAGGATTATTTATTTACACAGAAGTTCTATCCCTTTGATCTAAGAAGGAAGCTTAGTTACAATGTTTCAAGTTAAAGACTTGGCAGAATGCCTGGATGCTTTCTTTTGACAGCTGAGTGAGCACATAGTCTCTCCACTTGTTTATATGAAAGAATCTGCACCCTCTGCAGGAGAGATCGTCAGGGGGGTGAATCGAGATCATGATTTTTTTAAGGATTAATTGTGCAGCTCTAATGGACACAGGCACAAAAAATGTCTCAATTTACACCCATTTGGCATCTGAATGCAGCTCCATTAGCTTTAGCCAACTCATAGCTAGGGATGAGCTTCGAGTTCGAGTCGAACTCATGTTCAACTCGAACATTGGCTGTTCGCAAGTTCACCGAACAGCGAACAATTTGGGGTGTTCGCGGCAAATTCGAATGCTGCGGAACACCCTTTAAAAGTCTATGGGAGAAATCAAAAGTGCTAATTTTAAAGGCTTATATGCAAGTTATTGTCATAAAAAGTGTTTGGGGACCCGGGTCCTGCCCCAGGGGGACATGGATCAATGCAAAAAAAAGTTTTAAAAACGGCCGTTTTTTCAGGAGCAGTGATTTTATTAATGCTTAAAGTCAAACAATAAAAGTGTAATATCCCTTTAAATTTCGTACCTGGGGGGTGTCTATAGTATGCCTGTAAAGGGGCGCATGTTTCCTGTGTTTAGAACAGTCTGACAGCAAAATGACATTTGGAAGGAAAAAACTCATTTAAAACTACCCGCGGCTATTGCATTGCCGACAATACACATAGAAGTTCATTGATAAAAACGGCATGGGAATTCCCCACAGGGGAACCCCGAACCAAAATAAAAAAAACAAAAATGATGTGGGGGTCCCCCTAAATTCCATACAAGGCCCTTCAGGTCTGGTATGGATATTAAGGGGAACCCCAGCCAAAATTTAAAAAAAAAATTGACGTGGGGTTCCCCCTAAATTCCATACCAGACCCTTCAGGTCTGGTATGGATTTTAAGGGGAACCCCGCGCCAAAAAAAAAAAAAAACGGCGTGGGGTCCCCCTAAAAATCCATACCAGACCCTTATCCG